>NC_044323.1:61049345-61213186 GCF_007399415.2 Gopherus evgoodei
AGAGCACCTTGACCAACTCCACTCTCCCTGTGGCAGGCCCACATTATGGCTGACATTCTCACTCCGATGAACCTCAAGCAAGCAGTGGCACAGTTAAAGCAGGGGACATTACTGGAGGTGAGTGGACAAGCTACAGAGTACAGTTTCAGCTACTGTTCCATAGGTGCTTCACCAGATGAGGACATGCACGGCGACAAGTATTTCTAAAGGATACAGGGGGGCTCTTCTGGGAAGAGAAGAAACCAGAAGCAGAGAGGGGGCCCACCAAGGGCAGAGAGGGAAAACTCTCAATCAACAAACTGAAGACCATTCACGAGCTGAGGATATTGTAATCTCCGATAGGTATTGGTTAACAGGGCACCAACTGTACCAATGTGTTGGGTCTACATTGATACACAATTGGTTGAACTATGGGGGTTATCCTTACAAATTTCAGATAAGCTACACTGACTGTTGCCTTCCCAATAATCCATGTTATTTTCTACACTACAGATAAGGCTTTAAAACAAGCTTTCAGAGTACTTCAACTATCCCACAATCTTTTGCAAGGTATTTAAAAAAAATGCTCTTTCAAATTTCCTGGGGTGGGGAAGAGAATGAGGTAAGGAAAAAAGGAGAGGAAAAAAAAGCCTTGAGGGATGGGGTATTTATGCCCTCTCACTGACCACTTGAACATCTCCAAAGTGTGTCAGAATGAGTTTGTCAAATGAATATTAATGGACCCCATTTCTGAGATGAGATACTAAAAAAGATAAAATAGGGCATAGCAGTGTGTGCATGAAGAGCGGAATAGGGAAGGAAAAACAATTTATGGAATTTCACTATGGCTATGTCTCATAATAACCCCATCTCTCACCCTCCTCCCCCGCATGCCAAAATACAGTATGCTTGATTTGGTTAAAAAGAAAACATACATATTACACGCAGAACAAATAAAAATCAGTCTCAGACTTCTCCGTAGCTAACATTTCACTTGTAAGAGCTGCACATACATCAAGGTTTTCATCTGATGTAATGTCATGTGAATTCTGTTTTCACCACCCCAAACACACTTAAAACGTCCACTGAACCAGCCTTGCCTATGCTATTGTTCTCAAAGTCCTTCCCTACCACAAGAAATAGCATAAGTAGCAAAGTAAGATTGACAGTTCTGATCATACACAATGCTATTCTATTCTTACTTAGCCAGGGAAGAGAGTACCACCACAGCCTGGGCCTTTATTCTATGAGCCTTTATTGTTGATGGGGAGTAGCAGCAGGCTCAGCCCTAGACAAGGGACAGGGATAAGCACAAGGATGTGGCTTGCATCACTTGCTGGAGAGCACCTCAAGTCAACTGAAGGAGAAACATCAGTGGTCTGGAGCCAATCAAAGGACAATCCTATGTACTTCCTGGGGAGTTTCACCAGACTCTTCCCCAAGACAGACAGACAAAAAGGAAACACTAGCAAAATAAAGAGGGAGTGAAAAGAAACACAATCCTTTAAAAGGAAAGGAAAAATAAAAAGGGAGATGGATGATCAGAAAAGGAGATTTTAAGGAATGTATTGATAGCAGCCAGAGTCTATAGGATAAAACATCAACAGGGTAACAACTAACAGATGAGTCCCTTCAGTCACAGTTATTTACTCAGGGATCAACTGGAATATCTTGCCACAGAATACGGCCAACTTTGCTTTAAATGGAGAAACAGATCTCTTAATGGCTATTTTTTTCTTATACCCTGTCAAGAGCTTGACAAATCAAAATCTAAGACTGTAAATCGTATAATGTGATCTGTATATTAAGGTGTCTATCTATGAGTAATTCAACATATATGGGAGAAAGATGAATTGCTGCTAAAAAAAATTTGCCAACTATACCGTCCAACAGAAAATATACCAATAAACATATTCAACTCACAATGTTAATGAGTTACATGATTATCAATAGATAACCTTTACCCTTCAGTGTTCAAAAAATTAACTGGAGCTAAAAGAGCTTTGAAAATACTCATTTATGGTTATAGCCAAAAAGAGAAGTTCTGTGCTCTACTTAGGGTTTATTTAGGTGAGTATTTTTGCAGAAAGATTGTTTTCAAGTACTCCTCTATAAGGTAGGGAAGACAGGAACAAATCTCCTTTTTTGAAACCTAAGAGTCCTGCTGTCAACCATGGCATGAATAGCAATTTAGCATTAACTACCAGCATTACTCAATAACAAGACGAAAAGCCAAAGGGAACAAACAGGACAAGAATATTCAGACATTTAACAACAACAAAAAGTTACCCTCCTTTTTCATACTCAGACTCAGACCATGGGATTATCAGAGCATCTCCCAAAGAACTGCTGGACTACCCATGTGTGGAAACTGTCACTGCCATCTCCAAAAGCTGCAACAAAGTACATCCATACTGTTGTCCTCTAAAAATTCTTGGTGGGAGTGTCTGGTCTCTACTGAGGCAGTAGACTGCCCTTGGAGAATATGTTCTGACCCCAACCAAAGGTTACAGATACAGCCTTCCCTAAAATTATTTTTGAGCCAATGAGAGGACTGCAAAGAGAATAGATGACCAGATTTCCTTAACCTGTATATTTTTAAGATACACCTGTAAAGTATTCTTTGCAAGCCAATACTCCTTCCACAATTTCTCTGACCCAGCAAAGCACATAAGTAACCATACTGACTTCAATGAGACTGCTCAGGTGCTTAAAGCTACATATGTGCTTCAGCACTTTTTTGGACTATGGCCAATGTTAGGATTTATACAGAGTAGGAAGAGATCTCAATTAAAATCAAAGATACTGACAAACTTAGGAAGATGAGAAAAAAGATCTGACTGCTACTTTCACCTGGTGAAAAACTGAATAGGCATATCTTGTAGGAATTTCTATCACTCCTTGATTAGCAAGATAAACATCTGCTGAAGACACCATTTTTTTAGGGAAAGAATCCCAGTTATCTATGTCTAAAAGAATGGTTTTATATATTACGTATGAAATGACACGGGTTGAGTAAATTGTTGTAAACCGCTACCTCGATATACCACCACCCAATATAACACGAATTTGGATATAACGCAGTAAAGCAGTGCTTCGGTGGGGAGGTGAGATGCGCACTCCAGTGGATCAAAGCAAGTTCGATATAACATGGTTTCACTGATAACGCAGTAAGAGTTTTTGGCTCCCAAGGACAGTGTTATACCAAGGTAGAGGCGCACTGCATTTTTAACATACTCCCCCTGCTGTGCATAGGATGTTTTCAGGATGAAATAAAGAATATGGGCTTATTCACCTCTTTGAAATCAAACAAACCAACCTTTCCGGTTACTCAATTCATCTAGATCAATGTTTCTTAACTTTGGGGTTTCAGCCGGAGGGAAGAGAAGGAGGACTCATCAAGAGATGGGATGGGGGGGGGGTCACAAGTGCAGCCAGCTTTAGGGGGCGGCAAGCAGGGCAACTGCCCAGGGCTCCATGCCACAAGTGGCCCTGCAAAGCCAAGTTACATGCTTCAGCCCCAGGCAGCAGGGTTCAGTCTTCAGATAAGGCTCACGAGTGAAAAATGGTCTCAAGTATCACACTGAAAGTACAGTAAGTATAATATGTATATTCCAATCAATTTATTTTATAAGTCTATTTAAAAATGAGAAAGCCAGCAATTTTTCAGCATTAGCATGCTGTGACACTTTTGTATTTTTATGCCTGATTTAGTAAGCAAGTAGTTTTTAAGTGAGGTGAAACTTGGGGTCTGCAAAACAAATCAGATTCCTGAAACAGATACAGTAGTCTGGAAAGGTTAAAACCACTGGCTTAAAGTGTAGTTTGTACACTGCTTTGAAAAACCTCACTACGAAGCTACATCACTCTATGCAGCATACGTTGCTAATGACAACCAGCTGAATATGAAGGGAACAAAGACTCAAATCTTAAATTCTCTGTAATTTACTAAGAATTTGCACAAACTTTGCATAAGAGGTGAATAAGCCCATGTTCTTTATTTCTCTCTGAAAACATCCTATATGCAGCAGAGGGAGTAAGTTAAAAATGCAATACTAGAATTTACTCAATCCATGTCATCTCATACATACTATATAAAACCATTATTTTAGACACAGATTACTGGGATTCTAGTGAAGTATTGTCCCTGAAACAAGGAACAATACTCCCCTAACCCGAGGAAGGACAAAAACTTACAGTTTTGGGAGCCAAAACATAAAGGTAAAACTGGAGCTACCAGAATGAAAACAGTTCTTTCATGAGTATATGAGCCTAGGGCGGTGATTCTCAAACTGTGGGTTGGGACCCGGTTTTAATGAGGTTGCCAGGACTGGCATTAAACTTGCTGGGGTCTGTGGCTGAAGCCAAAGCCTAAACCTCACTGCCCAGGACCCAAACACAAGGGCTTCAGCCCTGGGCAATGGGGCTCAGGCTACAGGCCCCCAGCCTGGGGTGAAGTCCTAGGGCCTCGGCTTTGGACCTCTCGCCCAGGGCGTTGGGGCTCGGCCAGGCTCAGGCTTCCGTCTCGGCTCCTGTGGTCATGTAGTAATTTTTGTTGTCAGAAGGGGGGTGGGGGCACAGTAAAATGAAGTTTGAGAATCCCTGGCCTAAGATATGAGCATAAAATGGAACTATAAACCAGACTTAAATCCAGGGATATGACAAAAAATCCACTCTTGACAATCCCCTGGAGCTGGAAAAGGAAGACTTAATCTTAGCATTCCAATTATCAACCACCATGTTTACTTGGGAAGGTCTTAGTGTTTGCCACATCAATTAGCACTGTAATTGAAAAGGTGAGGATATTTAATCATTAATAAAGGCTTCCTTTATATATTTATCCAAAATATCAGGTGTTAAATAGATTTAGTCATGAATAAAAATCCTTTTACTTTTCAAATTGCTCAACTTCCACCATTTCAGCTATAATGGGGTCAACATTTCAGTAGTTTCCCAGTCAGTGTCTTTCAGCATAGAGATCTTCTGTCATTTTTAACGTAAAAAAGGCAGAATATTTAAAAAAAACAAAATCACACTTTCCTAGTCCTCCATATACATCAGGTGTTCTCAAGCTGGGGGCAGGACCCCTCAGGGGGTCGTGAGGTTATTACATGGGAGATCACCAGTTGTCAGACTCCACCCCAAACCCTGCTTTGCCTCTAGCATTTATAATGGTGTTAAATATATAAACAAGTCTTTTTAATTTATAAGGGGGTCGCACTCAGAGGCTTGCTATGTGAAAGGGGTCACCAGTACAACAGTTTGAGAACCACTGATATATATCATATATAAAAAAATGCACACGCCCATTTTCCCTCTTAGCAGATCACCTTTAAGAGAGATCAACTGGGAATCTACTCAGCTTCAACAAAATAATTTTAAATAGCTTCAATTGCTATAATTGCCAAGTTATGGAAATTTCCCTAATAACTGTATTAAGGTTTGCCATGACTCAGTTTTCATTCAAGCATTCCTTCATTAGTTCAAAGGCCACTTGGTGCAAGTAGCATCCAAAAGAGCAATATAAGAATATATCCTTATATTCTATATCCTAACAATAATACAGTTATAAGCATTGGCCAACATGCTTACAATAAGTTCAGGGCTCAGAGATACCTTCCTTCATCATGCCATGTCTCCAGAAGGGTAAAGAAAACTGACAACTGCATTAAACGCAAGCAATATCACTGCTGGTTATTGGACCTTAGCTAAAATCAGCTGAAGCAATTTAGGGCTGCACCATACTTTATCATCTCACTTTGCCATATTTTCCTCTAGCTGCAAGACTTGACTAAGCATTTCTAACTTATTATTTACTGCACCTGGTGCTCAATTAACCATGTTTTCTTTATTTCCACTGCTTAGCTCAAACCCTCAATAAGGTCACAGTGATATTTCCAGGGCCATTATAAGTTTTAACATAAACAATCCTTCTCATTTTTTCTGGCTGTATGCTTCAGACTTACCACTTAGGTTAAAATCAAAACAATGTAAAATCATAGTTTACTTAGGTCTCCTGTAGGCCTATATTCCTACACCAAGACTTCCCAATTTTGTGGCTTTACAAATCATATTTATCTTAAGCATGTGTGTTCCAGCCTACAATGTGGATGGGTAAGACACCCCTATAAGTGTTATTCATTATACAAGCATAAAAGTGAAACTGACTATATATACATAAAAATGCAAAGTAAAACTGACAAAGCTAGAGAATTATTTTTCTAATATTTCAAGTACAGTAAACAAGTGTTTGCAGCAATAGTGCATAAAATAAGTTCAGAGAGATGTGTGATTTTTTAAAATTGAAAGTAATTTTAAATTGTATGGTTTATTACACATTGTTGCGCAATTCTTAAGGCAATCTGCAACACTTTTTTTAAAGTTATTTTACGGTAGCTAGGCTTTTATGACATCCACAACAGTAGTAATTCAGTTCCATTCATATTATTTTAGAACACAACAAAATACTCAGAAATGCATGTATCAAGGACACATGATTATTAAGGTATGGCTGGTTGGGTTGAAGTAGTGAACAATACATACTTAACTAAGCAGCACCATACAGTACTTCAATTTTATTTTCATTAACTTTAGTGTAATTGACTTTTGTTGGATTTGGGAGAAGTGTTCAACAGATGGATCTTCAAAATCGCTCACAAGTGAAAACGTAAGGCACAGATTTAGTGCATCTTTAAAATAATGTTTTACACAAAGCAAAAGAAAAACAAATGAAAAAAAATTTTAGAATACTCCTAGAGTAATGAGAATTAGTGTTTGTGATTGTTTTATGTTCTGATATGTATGAACGAAAGTAAACATATCACTAATTTTCTCTACCATTGCATTCAGCTGCATAGAAGACCATAAAATGGAAAATAACCAGCATAGCAAATGGCAATGTAAGAAATGTCATCATCATTGGAAATAAAGATAAGTGTACTCCCAAAAGAACTGAAGTAAGGCTAATGGCACACACTGACAAGTAAACTTTCCCCTCTAAATAGAGAAGGGACCAACTGCAACAGCAGTCACAGAAACATAGCTTCAGAAATGCCTTCTATTCCAACATCAGGGAGTGGAAAACATACAGTAACTCTGAAGCTCATCAGTTTCATCACCGCCCTAACAACTGTTCTCTTAAACTACAGAAACTGATGAGAAAATATCTTTGAAAAAAAAAAAGCAAGAATACCAAAATACATAGTAAAAATTCACGGTAAACTACTGCTCAAAGAACATCATAAGCTGTAAAGAATTACTGACAAGTAAGCACATGATTGTTACCCAAGTTTTTCAAACTGATATCTAAATATATAAGTTTATTTTCCATTTACTCATTATTTTAATTAAATCAGAAATACACAGCTAACAAAGGCACTTTTGCCAGAATAATCCACACTAGAACTGTTTTTGTTTACCTCACCTGAGGAAGCGGCAGCCAATACTATAGCAGTGTATTGTGCTTCTAGCCTAGGGACTATTTTTATTTAGTGTTACAAAAGTAACACTATTTCAGTAGAGATACTTGTTGGAATACAATACTGCAGTGTCAGAATTTCAGTGGTCATTTCCCTAGGCAGCATCAGGTTGCTGCAAAAGCTGCTGCCACTGGTTCATCAGAGGAGGTCACAAAAAAGCTCCTCAAGTTCTCTTCAAGAGCAACTCTTGAGAGGACACCAAAGATTTCCTACAATAAAACAGAGGTAAACAGGAATGGGATGAGGGCGGTGACCACATGGACGTGAACATCTGTCCCATGTTTCAAATAGTACCAAGCAGTTTCTAATTCCTGACTTTGTCAATCACTAAAAAGTGTAGAGACCATTCACACGTTTACAGAAACCATTCACACGTGTACAGAAAGACTGCAGCAACCATTAGAGCAGGGGTTCTCAAACTGGGGGTCAGGACCCCTCAAGGGGTCACGAGGTTATATGGGGGGGGTCACAAGCTGTCAGCCTGCATCCCAAAACCTGCTCTGCATCCAGCATTTATAATAGTGGTGAATATATTAAAAAGTGTTTCTGATTTATAAGAGGGGTCACACTCAGAGGCTTGCCATGTGAAAGGGGTCATCACTACAAAAGTTTGAGAACCACTGCATTAAAAAGTCAGTGAGGTGCTCAGCCTCACAAGGCGAAGGGCCACCACATCCCAGTAGGTGGCACAGGGGAAGCAGTGGGGTACAATCGGATCATCAGTGAACTACACAGGGCAGCAGCGGAGACCTCAAGTGGCAACGGGAATCTGACTCAGGGGAAAATCCGATCACGGGCCATCGGAAGGGAAGAGGAGGCTGGTCCTTGCGCTCCTCAGGCAGTGACACGGCCCGTCTCTCACACAGGCGCAGCCATTAACTGCCCGACAAAGAAAGCACAACCAAACCAGCGCTGACACGTCGTGACACCCCCCACCCCGGCCCAAGGGCTAGCAACCGCGCCGCCTCCGGCGCCCAAGCTCCGGGTAGAGGAGCTCCAGGAGTGGGATTCCGCAGACCTGGGAGCTCGGGGCGGGCGAGCTGGACTCGAAGCCCGAGAAGGGGAGGAGAGAGAAACTCAGAGCGAGCGCGCTCGCCGGGGTGAGAGGAAGGGACCCCAGGAGGGCTCAAAGGAGGTGGGCAGGTAGCACGGCGCACCGCCCGCATCAAGAAATGAGAGTGGCGGGACCAGCAGAGCAGGGCGCCCCGTGGCTAAACTGTGGGGGGCAGGGTGAGGAAGGGCAGCGGGGCACGGACAGCGGCCCAATGCAGAACCCGCCGGGGGGGGGGAGGTACCGGCGAGAGGCATCGATGGCTCAGCGCCGCCCAGGGCCGCCATCTTAGGGAGAAGCTAACGCGCCTCCCGGCCCGCCGGAAAAGAGCGCCTCGCCCCTCCCCCACTCCCTGGAGGACCGGGGCGGCCTTCCCCAGCACGGCCCAGGCGGGCTCGCCACTCACCCTCCCCTCGAAGTTATTCTCCTCCACGTCGCTCATGGCGGCGGGGTGCTGGTTGCTGCGCTCAGCGAACGGGGACGCGAGTCCCAGGCAGCGGCCTCCTTCCTGCCTCCCTCCCCGCAGAGCCTCCACACCCGTCCTACAGGCAGCGGCGGCAGCGCAAAATGGCGCCTCTGCCTCGTCTGCGCCCGACACCGCGCAGGGGGGCGGGGCCGTCCCGCCAATCACAAAGGAGACGCCAGGCGGAGGGGGGGGGTGACTGAGGTGAGGGCCCGCCCCCAGCCTTCAGCCGTCCGCCCCGCCCGTATTGGGAGTGGGGACACTGTCCCTATTTACCCCCTTCATCCCCCTGCGGCGCGACCCCCTAGTGCGCGCACCCAGGCTCTGCACTGGCCCCGTCTAACACACGGGACTTGTACGATTCCCCCCCTGCTCAACACACACTGTTGCGTATAAACTCCCCCTCCACAACACGCGCCGCTGCGTACGTGCCCCCCCCCCGCAGTTTGTACGAGCTACCCCCAAACACACAACATATACCACCACGTATAAGCCCCCCTACACACAACACATAGCCGTTTGTATGAGCTCCCCGTCCTCCGCCCAACACAGCGTGGTGTGTTGGAACTCCGGCATCTCACAGCGTGTGTATGAGCAGAAAGTGAGATGAGAGCTTGAGCAGGCCAGTGCGTGCGGTTGTGGGGGGGCTCTGTGCATGTGTATGTCTGCGCAGGTTTTTTTTTGGGTGGGGGTTGTGTATGCTACCGTGTGTGTGCGGTTGTGAGGGTTTTGCATCTGGCAGTTTGTGGGTGCATTGAGAGCACTGTGTGCAGCCAGATGTGTGCGTGTAAAGAGGACACTGTGGTACATGCTGATGTTAGGGTGACCAGACAGCAAGTGTAAAAAATCGGGAAGGGGGTGGGGGAGGTAATAGGTGCCTATATAAGAGGAAGCCCTAAATATAGAGACTGTCCCTATAAAATTGGGACATCTGGTCACCCTAGTTGGTGTAGACTTTTGTGCATGCCAGTTTGTGTGTGCCTTATATATGCCAATGTATACTGAGGGAAAGTGTTGTGCATACCAGTATATGCCCCTTTGCCACACACATCAGTGTGTACGAGCCCCCTGCACACTAGTGTGTACAAACCTTGACACCCTACACACACATCAATGTGTATGAGCCCTCTACCACCTGCACCCGCATCACACACATCGGTGTGTATACAAGCCCTTTCGCCCCTACACACACACATCAGTGTGTACAAGCCTCTTGCCACCTACACATACAACACACACCGGTTAACCCCCCTCAAAAAAAAAACATACATCACATGGTGTGGTGTGTACAACCCCCCCACTACACACACATCAATGTGTAGAGGTCCACTACCGTCACAGAGACACATGCTGATGTGCACAGTCCTCCTCTTCCTCACAGAAATGTCCACAGTGTTTCCCTAAACATATACATCAGTGTTAGGGTGACCACCTTTGCTGGATAGAAATAAAGGAAAACCACATGAAAAATAAGGGTCAACGCTTTATTTTAAAAGACATTTTAAGGAAACACTTTTTTTCCTTAGCATATCATGTATTTTTCTCTCACGTATATTTCTACTGCCCTCAAGTAGACAATGCAATTATCTTAAGCTTCAATTTAATGTTTAAAATGGTACTTATTAGTTTCAATACATTTCAATTCATCTTAAAATAAAGGATGGATGGTAACCCTAAGGAACAAGTCAATGAAATAAGGGATGGTCCTTTAGTATAAAAGATGGGTGATCATCCTAATCAGTGTGCATGAAGCCCCCCCCCAACAGTGTGTGTGTCCATCTTCTCCACACACACACAGATGCTGGCATGAATGAGGTCCCACCTTTCTCTCCTCACCACACACTAATGTTTATGAAAAAACAATGAGGTATCTTGTGGCACTTTAAAGACTAACGAATTTATTAGCACATAAGCTTTCCTGGGTGCTTTTTTTTCATAGCCCACGAAAGCTTATGCTCTAATAAAATTTGTTAGTCTTTAAGGTGCCACAAGACTCCTCACTGTTTTTGCTGAAACAGAATAACACAGCTACCCCTCTGAAATTTATGAAGCTCCCTTAGACAAACACTGGTATGTGCAACACGCTACCCCAACATAGAGTGGCATACATAAGGCACACACACACTGGCATACACAACACTCTACAGCAGCATGAACAGCTTCTCTCTCTCTCTCTCTCATACACACACACACAGTGCTCTCTTCAATGCACCCACATGCTGCCATATGCAAAGCCCCCAAAACCACACACATACGTTAGCATGCACAACCCCCACAAAACCGAATGGACATACACATGCACAGAGTCCCCCACAATTGCACACACATACTGGCCTGCTCAGGCTCTCACTCTTTTCTCATACACACATAGGGCTGACAACTCTCCAGGATTGGCCTGGAGTCTCCCAGAATCAGCATCGATCTCCCGGTGACTATTAAAGCAATCCAGGAGATTTTAATGGGCTATTTTAAGAAAATGACATCATGTCATGTTGGGGGAAATGTCTCCCAGAATAGCTTCAGTTAGAGTTGGCAACCCTATACACACACTGTGAGATGCAGGAGGCCTAACATGGCATGCAGGTGGTCCCCCTATGCCTGCAACCCCCAACATACCAACACCTTCCCTGCCCAGGTGCATACATATCCATCTTACCTCACACACATGCTCCAGTACACACATCACCTATACTTTCTCCTCATCTCCTTATCAATTTATTTAAATCTCACTTCTGTGACGGGTTCTGTCACAGGGGCTCCCTTGGGACTGTCACCTGATGTGCTGAAATTACTTCTGAGCCTCATTTCCCTGCCAGCTTGGGACTTCCAGAATCCTGTCTTGTTGAGCCAAACACGCTAGCCTGCTACAACACAGACCCAGGGTTTGGTCCACGCCCCCAAAGCTGCAGACTAACTGAAAACAGCTCAGCAGGTTATGTGTTTCCATTACCTAGTTCCCAATGGGATCCAAACCTTCCTATCTTTAAAGTTTTAGGATTCACCCAGGGAGAGGTGACACACACATACTCCCGTACACCTCTTTCACACAGGGAGGGTGGCTGACTAACTCGACCTTCTCTGCCCAGATTTCTGCCAGGGTTCACACCAGAACATGGCCAACAGCAGTCTTTTGGCTTTTGCTCCACACACTGCATCTTTGCCCTGCCATCAGCCTTGCACCCCCATAATTGGCCACTGGACCCCCCCCAATCAACCCGTGTGGGTAGGTGGTGAGCAGGGATCTGGCCAGCAGCAGGACCTGCCAGTACTGAGGGGGGCAGGGGACAAAATATATGGGACAATTTGCCCGTTTTTAAGAAAAAGTCAGGACACCGGCAGGAGGGCTTAAATACGGGACTATCCCTTTAAAAATGGAACCTCTGGTCACCTAACTTGAAGAGTTAATATAACAGGCCTCACTATTACTCGATGGTTCTCAAAATTTTGTACTGGTGACACCTTTCACACGCAAGCCTCTGACTGCAACCCCCTTTATAAATTAAAAACACTTTTTTATCTATTTAACACCATTATAAATACTGGAAGCAAAGAAAGGTTTGGGGTGGAGTCTGACAGCTCATGACCCCCCATATAATAACCCTGTGACCCCTTGAGGGGTCCTGACCTCACAGTTTGAGAACCCCTGCTATAACTGGAATTAGTGCTAAGTAACTGTCATTTTGTTATTACTGTACCCAGGGCCGTCTCTAGGTTGGTGCGGAGCCCGGGACAATCTCTCCCCTCTGGCCCTGCCCCCACTCCACACCTTCCTCCAAGACCCCACCCCACCTCTTTCCAGCTTCCGCACGCTCCCCCAAGCGACGCAGGGAGCTGGCAGGGTGGAGCGGGGCAGGCTGGGGCCGGGTTGCTCGTTGCTGGCAGTGCCAGGCCCCCCGCTAAAGCCCCAGGCCGCCCTGGACCCTGCATCCCAAAGCGTGGGGCCCTCAAAGCGTGGGGCCCTCAAAGCGTGGGGCCTGGAGCAGTTGCCCCAGTCCATCCTATGGATGTACCAATAAAGCACTTACATCATTGTAAGAACAGTTTGCTCTGATCTTTTCTGACATGGTATCAAAACAGCCCCAGGCTGGGGAGCGGAGTCCCAGTCGGAGGGCCGGGAGCAGGGCTTCGAGCACAGAGACAGCAACTGGGGCATGGGGACAGCCCTCGAGCCAGGGAGTGGACTCCTGGGCATGGGGCCAGAGGCCCCATATAAAACCTGGGGGTGCTGCAACACCCCCCGCATCCCTACTTTCCACGCCTATGGCTGGGATAATAGTAAAAGTAGAAAAGCATAAGGTGGTAATAGCTGAAGTACCAGGTTGGAAATAGATGGATCTACCCCTAGTCAATGAACGCAGAATCCATAAAAATAGTACAGTCCACAAAACACAGAAAAATGCCCAATCCTTCAGAGGGATGGGCCACTTACAGTACATGGTTTGTGCCCAGTTTTAGCAATAGTGTTATATCTATTACAGGCGTGTAGGAGGCCTGGTCTACACTTCACGTTTATACCAAATTTAGCAGTGTTAAACCGAATTAACCCTGCACTCGTCCACACAATGAAGCCCTTTATATCGATATAAAGGGCTCTTAATATCGATAGCTTTACTCCTCCCTGACAAGGGGAGTAGCGCTCAAATTAGTGTTGCCATTTCGGAATAGGGTTAGTGTGGCCGCAGTTGGACGGTATTGGCCTCCGGGAGCTATCCCATAGTGCACCATTGTGACCGCTCTGGACAGCAATCTGGAGTCAGATGCACTGGCCAGGTAGACGGGAAAAGCCCTGTGAATTTTTGAATTTCATTTCCTGTTTGCTCAGCGTGGAGAGCTGATCAGCCCAGGTGACCACGCAGAGCTCATCAGCACTGGTAACAATGCTGTCTGAGAATTGAAAAAGAGCTCCAGCATGGACTGCATGGGAGGTACTGGATCTGATCCCTATGTGGGGAGAGGATTCCGTGCTAACAGAACTCCATTCCAAAAGACAAAATGAAAAAACCTTTGAAAAAATTTCCAAGGCCATGATGCAGAGAGACCACACCAAGGACCCAGTACAGTGCCGTGTGAAAGTTAAGGAGCTCAGACAAGCCTACCGGAAAACCTAAGAAGCCAACGGAAGGTCCAGGGCAGAGCCGCAAACATGCCGCTTCTACGCTGAGCTGCATGCAATTCTAGGGGGGTCCGCCACCAGTACCGCACCCGTGTCCGTGGATTCCGAGGTGGCAGTCATCTTAGCCGTGCCTGAGGATTCTGTGGACGGGGAAGATGAGGAGGAGGAAGAGGAGGACGAGCTTGCAGACAGCACACAGCACTCTGTTCTCCCCAACAGCCAGGAGCTTTTTCTCAGCCGACAGATGTACCCTCCCAGCCTCCCAAGCCACTATCCCAGACAATGAAGCCATAGAAGGGACCTCTGGTGAGTGTACCTTTGTAAATATAAAACATGGTTTAAAAACAAGCATTTTTTAATGATTAATTTGCCCTGAGGACTTGGGATGCATTCGCGACTAGTACAGTTACTGGAAAAGTCTGTTAACATGTCTGGGGACGGAGCAGAAATCCTCCAGGGACATCTCCATGAAACTCTCCTGGAGGTACTCCAGAAGCCTTTGCAGAAGGTTTCTGGGCAGGGCAGCCTTATTCCATCCTCCATGGTAGGACATTTCACCACGCCATGCATGTAGCAAGCAATCTGGTATCATTGCATGACAAAGCCTAGCTGCGTATGGTCCCGGTGATTGCAGGCATTCAAGCAACATCCGTTCTTTATCTCGCTGTGTTATCCTCAGGAGAGTGATATCGTTCATGGTAACCTGGTTGAAATTCAGGAATTGAATTAAGGGGACAGAGATGGTTGGGCGGTTTGCCTGTGACTTAAGAGAAATCTTTCCCTGCATTTAGCCAAGCGGGGGTGAGGGGGTGATTGGCGCTGAGCTTTTTCGCATTTGGCTAGCTGGGATCTTCCCTAATACCAGCCATGCGGGGGGGGCGGGTGGTAAAGCAATCATCCCACAGAATTGGATGGGAACGGTTCTGGTCCTGCACATTAACAGGAAAGAAGCAGCACTCAACAGGCTTTGCTTGCTATTTGGGGAAGAGGGGACTGGATATATGAAGACTGCAGAAGCCAAAAGACAATAGCTTGCATGGCCGCATGCAAACTGAATTCTGCTGCCCGGACCTGCGTCTGTGATCTCTGACACCAAAATCGCAGGCACTCAATATTAAGATGCAAAATGCGACCTTGTAGTGTGATCACATGTGCTATGTAAAGTGAATAGTGTTGTTCACCGTGAAAGAGTATAATCATTGTTCTGTAAAATGTATCTTTTTAAATACTTCTCTCCCTTTTTTCCCTCCCTTCTGCAGCTGCAAATTTTTCAAGTCTTCCTCCTCCGTCCCAAAGGCTATCTCAGTTAAGGCGGCGAAAAAAAAGACGTGAGACGAAATGTTCTCGGAAATCAATGGAAGAGCTCATCTGAATGAGTGGAAGGATGTGGTATCAAAGTACAGGAAAGATGCCAGTGAACGTGAGTAGAGGAGAGACGCTCGAGATGAGAGGTGGCGACAGGAAGATCAGAGGAGGCATGATGCAAGGCTGGGGCTGCTGTGTCATCAAACGGACATGCTCTGGCGTCTGGTGGAGCTTCAGGAACGACAGCAGGATCACAGAGTGCCGCTTCAGCCCCTGTATAACCACTCTCCCCCCTTACCATGTTCCTTAGCCTCCTCACCCACCAGACGACTAAGAACGCGTGGGGGGAGCCTCTGTGCACCCGCCCATTCCACCCCAGTGGACAGCCCAACCAAAAGGCTGTCATTATTTTGAAATTTTTTTAGTGGCCTTTTCCTTCCCTCCTATCCTCCTCCCAAACCCCACCCTGGCTACCTTGTCAGTTCTCTCCTTCTTTTTATAATTAATTAATAAAGAATATATGATTTTTAAATGAGAGTGACTTTATTTCCTTAGGAAGCAAGCAGTAATCAAAGGGGGAGGGTGGGTGGCTTACAGGGAATGAGTCAATCAAGGGGGTGGGAGGTTTCATCAAGGAGAAACAAACACAACAGGCACACCGTACCCTGGTCCGTGATGAAACTGGTTTTCAAAGCTTCTCTGATGCGCATTGCTTCCTGGTGTGCTCTTCTAATCGCCCTGGTGTCTGGCTGCGCATAATCAGTGGCTAGGTGATTTGCCTCAGCCTCCCACTCTGCCATAAAGGTCTCCCCCTTACTCTCAAAGAGATTGTGGAGCACACAGCAAGCAGCAATAACAAAGGGGACATTGGTTTGGCTGAGGTCTGAGAGAGCCAGTAATGTGTGCCAGCGCGCCTTTAAACGGCCAAATGCACATTCTACCACCATTCTGCACTTGCTCAGCCTGTAGTTGAACAACTCCTGACTTCTGTCCAGGCTGCCCGTGTATGGCTTCATGAGCCATGGCATCAGGGGGTAGGCTGGGTCCCTCAGGATAACTACAGCCATTTCAACATCCCCAACTGTTATTTTCTGGTCTGGGAAGTAATTCCCTTGCTGCAGCCATTTAAACAGAGTAGTGTTCCTGAAGATGCGAATGTAATGAACCCTTCCCAGCCATCCCACGTGGATGTTGGTGAAATGTCCCTTGTGATCCACCAGTGCTTGCAGCACCATGGAAAAGTACCCCTTGCGGTTTATGTACTGGGTGCCTTGGTGCTCCAGTGCCAAGATGGGGATATGGGTTCCGTCTATTGCCCCACCACAGTTAGGAAACCCCATTGCAGCAAAGCCATCCACTAAGACCTGCACACTTCCCAGAGTCACTACCTTTCGTAGCAGCAGCTTAATGATTGCTTTGGCTACTTTCATCACAGCAGCCCCCACAGTAGATTTGCCCACTCCAAACTGATTCCCAACTGACTGGTAGCTGTCTGGCATTGCAAGCTTCCAGAGGGCTATCGCTACTCGCTTCTCCGCTGTGAGGGCTGCTCTCATCTTGGTATTCTGGCGTTTCAGGGCAGGGGAAAGCAAGTCACAAAGTTCCATGAAAGTGCCCTTACACATGCGAAAATTTTGCAGCCATTGGGAGTCATCCCACACCTGCAACACTATGTTGTCCCACCAGTCTGTGCTTGTTTCCCGGGCCCAAAATTGGCATTCCATGGCTAAAACCTGCTCCATTACCAGCATGATCTCCAAAGTGCAGGGGCCCGCGGTTTGAGAGAATTCTGGGTCCATGTCCTCATCATTCTTGTCGCCACACTGCCGTAGCCACTTCCTCCTTGTCTGGTTTTGCAAGTCCTGCTTCAGCACGAGAATGCGCGAGGTATTTACAATGTCCATGACTGCTGTCTTGAGCTGAGCAGGCTCCATGCGTGCCGTGCTATGGCGTCTGCACAGTTCACCCAGGAAAAAAGGCGCGAAACGGTTGTCTGCTACTTGCATGGAGGGAGGAGTGAGGCTATATCCAGGATCACCCGCGACAATGTTTTTTGCCCCATCAGGCACTGGGATCTCAACTCAGAATTCCAATGGGCGAGGGAGACTGCAGGAACTATGGAATAGCTATGGGATAGCTCCCCACAGTGCAGCGCTCTGGAAATCGACACTAACCTCCGTACATGGATGCACATCGCCAAATTAATGTGCTTAGTGTGGCCGTGTGCACTCGACTTTATACAATCTGTTTTAAAAAATGGTTCCTGTAAAATAGGAATAATCCTGTGGTGTAGACATACCCTAAGAAGGTAGTTTAAAGAGACCACTGTCAAGAGGCCTTCCATTTTTTGGAACAGGAGCTGTCTAAAGACCTAGTGCTAATTAACCTAGATTTTGACAGATCCTCCCTGGTGCTCACAGATGCTTGATACTGGTTTAAGGGCTCTCCTGATGTAAGTAATTATAGAGGGATAAGGAAAGAAATCCCATACAGTGCATGGATCATCATTTTGTTCTGTGTTTGTGCCGTGCCTAGCACAATGGTGTCCTAGTCCATGACGGCTCCTGGCCTCTGACTGGGATTTCTAGGTGCTATCACAACATCAGTAATAATAATAATGATAACAACAACAATAACTATAAATAATCTAGCTATGCCAAAATACTATTAAGGGAGAAAAACTATGCTACTGTTGAAAAAAAGTGTCTTGTCATAATGCAGGGTCTAAACATACTACAGCTATCTCATTATGGGAGGTGGTTTACTGAATAGATAGACCCGCAATCATATGATCACATCATATGAAAGGAGAATACTAACTTGTTGTGGAGCCTCAACTCCACAGATCAGCAGCCATGCTGTGAAACCTAGCTCTCCCCACCACCTGATTAGTGGTCAAGAGTGTATATGTAAGCAAACAGGAAACTGGACTCTCCACCCTCAAAGCATTCTGATTGTCCAGAGAGCTGGCAGGTAATTTTGCTCCTGCTTCCTACTGCCAGCTCTCCTAGGACTGCAGAAAGAATTCAATGGGCTGTTGGAAAGGGCACGTGCAGTTGGCTGCTGGTGGGACATATCAGTCCAAGGGCTTGGCTACATTGGAGAGTTGCAGCGCAGGTGGTGGGTTTACAGCGCTGCAACTTAGTAACTGTCCACACCTGCAAGGCACATCCAGCGCTGCAACTGCCTGGCTGCAGCGCTGGCTGTACACCTGGTCTGCTTGGGGTGTAACGATTGCAGCGCTGGCGATGCAGCGCTGCTCATCAAGTGTGGCCACCAAAAGCACTGTTATTGGCCAGCCAGGGTATTAGGAGGTATCCCAGAATGCCTGCTCACAACAAACCGGAAGAATGGCTGAACTCCGAGCTCCCCTGAGATGCTTATCTAAAAAACAAACACAGCTCCTGTTTGCTGGAGCGAGCGAGTGGAGGCAAGCAGGGGAATTGCTTTGGAAGGTTCACAGCTGTTTGCTTGAAGAGAGAAGTCACACGGCAGAGGAGGAGGGGGGAGTCCATGCTGAGCAGCTGCTTATGTGGTCTGAAGGCTATTTAGGAATGCATAATTTGCATTTAGTGAATAAGAGAGGGGTGGGGGAAGGGCTCGAAATTTTTAAATTGATTGCAGGTTGGGGATGTGTATGTTTCAGTCCTTAGAACTTGCAAGGCAGGGATCTGACAGATCTAAAAATCCACTCTCTCTCTCTCCCCCACATTCCCCCTCACCCCCTCTTTTGAAAAGCATGTTGCAGCCACCTGAACGCTGGGGTAGCTGCCCACAATGCACCACTCCCAACAGCGCTGCAAATGTGGCCACACTGCAGTGCTGGTAGCTGTCAGGGTGGCCACACCGCAGCGCTTTCTCTACACAGCTGTACGAAGACAGCTGTAACTCCCAGCACTGTACAACTGTAAGTGTAGCCATACCCCAAGAGTCTGAGCTCTAGATTAGAGGGAAACAAGGCGAGGGAGCAGCCTAAACATGTGGTTTCATTGAGTAAAACAGCACCATATGCGAGATTCACCTAGAGCCCACAAACAGGAAGAAGGTATCCTGAGTGTCTTTAGAGTAGCACTGTATCTGTATCTGCAAAAAGAACAAGATCACTTGTGGCACCTTAGAGACTAATATTTATTAAAGCATAAGCTTTCGTGGGCTAAAACCCACTTCATTGGATGCATACAGTGGAACACTTTGCTGATAAAGCTGACTGTTGCTGATAACATGATTGTTTGTTACTGATAAAGGAGTTGTAGTGGCTTCTGGGTGAATATTTGCCTCTACAAAGGCCATAGGAGGGCCTTAAACCCAAGGGGCTGGGAGTTTGGAACTAGCTACCACAGCAGGGAGCTCCCACCACACTGGTGTCTAGACTACAACACGGACAAAGTTCTGTCTCAAAGAACCGAAAAATAAAAATGTGTTGTTTTCTGTTGTTAGCTTAATGCAAGTGAAAGTCCCTCTAACACTTGTTAAGATGCAGTCTAGCATGTTTTAAGGCATATTATCTGACTGGGTTGCTGCCTAGGCTACAACATAGCCAGCCAACATGCCTTTATATGTATTATCCTGTTTTAACGAGTGCTGAACTGGTTTTTCGATTGTGTTAAGCTAACTTGATGGAGAATTTTGGTTCATCAAGATAGGACCTTGTAAAGGGGAGGGAGTATGACAAAACCATTATCTTGTCCATTATTCATATTAGATATGGAGTACCATTAATGTTAAGAACAAATTATACATCTATGTAAGCCCTGCATCTTTAAAAGCAGACTGACCTGGCTTTAGGATGACACCTTCAGGCAAGACAATTCACTTGACAAGCCCAGTACAAAAGGTCATTCTCAGAAAGGAGAAGCTAAATTGGGTTGATAAGATGCAAAAGTGGAGCAGAAAAAGAGGAACTGAAATTGTTTGTTCTCAGCACTGAATACTATTCTGAATGAATTTGGGAATGGACCCTCAGATACACTTCTTCTGCATACTATTTCATTTGTTTTAATCTGATCTCCTTACAGATTTTTAATTAAACCACTTGAAACTCAGATCATTCTGGACAGGTGACAAATTTCAGCCTCTAAAAACAGGTTAATGAAGAGCATCTGTATGATGCTCTTCTCAGGATTCTCATCACAAGGGCATAAATGAAGGAGTCCTCTCTCATTAGGTGTGTCACTTAATATTAAATAAAAATAAATTACACAGGATTTATGTAGTTTGTTATAGTACTTTTTTTCCTGGTCCTAAAAAATATTGTAATTAAATCACTACAAACAGAAGAACTGACTTTGGGGTGTTGGATTAAAGTTCACTTACTCAGCAGATGAGTCTAACAAATATTTATTAAGGCAAAACACTCAAAGCAGCGATCAATTACTCACAAGTGCCAAGCTCACCAAGGTGATCTCATCACAGTCACCTGCAGCACTGGACAATACAGCTTCAATCTCTGTTACACAAATTTATTTATAACTTTTTGTTATCTTTTCTCATACAAATGTATAAGCCTCTCATGTCCATGTTAATTCTCCTCCCCCGTCAATAGAAATTTAGTATTAGTTCAAACTATTCTTTTCTAGCTTTTTATTTACTATATATTTTCTTGTTTTCCCAAATATGATTACTCTGCAATTTCTTACATATGTGCAATGCTAAACATAAATATTCTGCAATTTCTTACATGTACACAGTTCTACTTAAGCTTATGCTGTTAAACATTATCAGAACAGATTCTTAAAATCCATAGCAGGCTTCTGCCAGGCCTAAATATGCCTTCACTCCCAATACAGGCATCAGTGTGAAGATTTTATGTGCACATATTCCTAAAATGTCTAATCACATGCCTGGGATAACAGGGCAGCATATCATTTAATATGGTGATAGCTGTACCTTCATAATTGAAAAAAAGTAACAAGAGCATGACTATCAGCCCAAAGGAACAAATATGAACACCAGGGATTTCCCTACACCCCCCTGAATTTCCCCAAGCCCCCAGTTTTGTGAACTAATTACATGCAATGTTGCCAATTTAGTGATTGTTTGGAAATCTGAATTGAATTTAAAAGATTAATACACACTTTAAAAGCATATACTGTGTATGATAAAATTAATGTATCTGAAAAAGTATAATAGATTTGAAAAGTTTGAACATAGACTAGCTTCCTTATACAGCTGTTGTTTTTTATGTCAATGTGAGTGCATTCATTTTAGTGATGTTGACGAACATAGTAATTTCAAAGTATGATTTGTAAGCAAAGTCTAAATGAGCTCTCCCTGACAGCTAGTGATGAGCTGAGGGGAAAGGCTTCAGGACCAGACTGTATTTACATTCACACCTAATCTACCTAGGTATCCAGAAAACAGAGCTGCACTGCCCAAGTGATAGATTTTGGCTGGGGTTGGGTTACAAATCACTTGAATGCCCAGGTGGGTGGGTGAGGCGGAATGAAATGTTGTTATTCTTAGGGCTTGTCTATATCAGAAAGTTGCAGCGCTGGTGAGGGAGTTACAGCGCTGCAACTTAGGAGGTGTACACATCTGCAGGGCACCACCAGCGCTGCAACTCCCTGTTTGCAGCGCTGGCCGTACTCCCGTTTTGTCTCGGGTGTAGAGGATCCAGCGCTGGTGATCCAGCGCTGGTAATCAAGTATAGACACTTACCAGCGCTTTTCTTGACCTCCGTGGAATAAGCAGGTATCCCAGCATACCTGAGGAAGCCTCTGGTAATCAAGCTGGTCTCCTTCCCCAGCTTGCTCTCCCGTTCCCCGAACCCCGAGCAAGCAGGTTTCCTTCCCTGAGGTTTGCTGGGTGGTTCCGGGAACGCGAGAGCAAACCGCGGCGAAGCTGGTCTCCTTCCCCGGTTTGCTATTGCGTTCCCCGAACAAGCAGGTCTCCTTCCCTACGGTTTGCAAGGTGATTCGGGGAACGCGAGAGCAAACCGCGGCGAAGCTGGTCTCCTTTCCCGGTTTGCTCTCGCGTTCCCCGAACCCCCCTTGAAGCCGCCCAACAGCGCTGCAGTGTGGCCACATCTAACACCACTTGCAGCGCTGGTTGCTGTAAGTGTGGCCACTCTGCAGCGCTGGCCCTATACAGCTGTACTAATACAGCTGTAACAACCAGCGCTGCAAAATTTTAGATGTAGACATGGCCTTATTGTATGAGTAAAGGGCAGTAGAACTGTACTTAGCAAGAGAGAGGGCGGGGACAGGTGTTTTGTTGATGGCCTGTCTCAGTCACAAGTACTATTTGACTTGCCCCTCTCCATTGTTTAAAGACAGAGTTGATTAGGCTCTATAGATAGCACTGGTCTACAATTTCTGAGAAGTCGTCTGCTTCAGAGATAAAATGTGATATTTATTATGTATTTTGATGTGCTGAATTCAAATATGACAATTAAAACAACTGATTGGCTACTGTTTCTAAGATATTTAAGTTTTTACATTTTATGTCTATGCATATTGTGTAGATAGTAGGGTTTTAATCATAAATTGTAAACCTAGGTCTTTTCATGTGTTTATGGTTGCTTTACATGATAATATTTCACCTGTCCTGTTTATGTAACACTTTAAAAATCAGCAAAAGGGTTATATAAATAAAATTTATTATGAAACAAAAGGCAAAAAATTATTATGTACATAGTTTAGTCCTATTCAGTGTCTACTCGGCGCTTCTTGGCTTGTTTCTTGTATTCATTAAATGGAGCATCTCTTGTCACTGTCCAGCAATAGTCTGCAAGCATTGATGGGCTCCATTTGCCCTGACAGCCTGCCAGGAGATTCCACTGCTGTAGTCTGGAGCCCAACAGCTCTGCCTTACTCTTGGGTAGTTCCAAATCCCTGACAAGGTCATTCAGTTCACCTTGTGTTATGAGGTGTGGTTCAGAGGAGGAGCATGGGAGAAAATGGGGGTCCTGTGACATTGATGGTTCAGGACCAGAAGTTTCATCCTCTTCCTCTTCCTCATCTGACTCAAGTGAGAATGATTCTGGTGCATCAGGAACTGGCAGTCCTTCTCCATAGGGTACTGGGCGTATAGCTGATGGAATGTTTGGATAACAGTCCACTTTTTCTTCTTTGACACACCTTTCCCAACTGGAGGCACCATGCAGAAGTAACAATTGCTGGTATGATCTGTTGGCTCTCTCCAAATCATTGGCCCTGCAAAAGGCATAGATTTCCTTTTCCTGTTCAACCACTGGCGAAGATTTGTTGCGCAAGTGTTGCAGCATATGTGTGGGGGCCACCTCTTGTCCTGATCTCCAATTTTGCAGCCAAAATAAAGATGATAGGCTTTCTTAACCAGAGTGGTTATATTGCGCTTTTGTGATGCAAAAGTCAGATCACCACAAACATAGCAGAAGTTATCTGCACTCTTCACACAAGTACGAGGCATCTCTGTTCACTTTGGCTAAACAGGAATGTGTCCCTTTGCAAAATCAAACACTGACAAATAAGAGAGCAGGACACTGTATGATTTCTAGAGCTGATATAGGGCAATTTGTTCAGCAGAGTGATTTAAGCTTTGTTATGATTGCATCATCCATGACTTCTAGGAATAACATGATGCAATTCATATCATGTATGACGCAATACCAGCTTCAGATTGCATCATTCATTGTTTTGCCTAAAAAGCAAGTATTGTCCAAACCCAGTCATAGATTTATTCATAGATCCAGTGGAAGATGTATTTTAGTCATTTCTGGTTTAAATTGAGATCCCTTCCCTTTATAACTCACTTATCCTCCACCATTCCCAAGTCAAGGGTTGTATATACTGACCCAATAGCATATCTTGAAAACTAGAGCCAATCAACAATTTTAAGCATCATTTTCGTTCTCAGTGACCCAGAATTAGTAAAGTTGGACTACATTTATTTCAGAAGCATTTTGGCTGTAGAGCAGTGTAGTCTTTTGTTTTGTTAAGCGACCACTACAGCTGAAATCACTGATAATCTGGTTTAAGTGCTTAGACCTGCTGTAGGACAGTGTTTCTGTGGAAGTGATGGCCCAGTCGGCACTAGCAGTGAGCGTTCAGCTTAAATCATCGAGAGCTGGGTGGAACCTCAAGAGACCAACTAGCAGAGGTCACAGTGGCAGGTGGCAGCAGAAGGTGATGGCACAGGGCCATTGGCAACAGAGTGATGGAGTGAACGGTGGCACAATGAAAACAGTGGCCAGAGTGAACAGTGAGCAGCTGGAGGAACAAGCAAGGTGCCTTCTTGCCTCACATGTGAGAAGTGAACTCATGTGGGGGGAGACATAGCTCAATGGTTTGCACATTGGCCTGCTAAACCCAGGGTTATGAGCTCAGCCCTTGAGGGGGCCACTTGAGGGATTTGGGGCAAAATCAGTACTTGGTCCTGATAGTGAAGGCAGGGGGGCTGGACCTGATGACCTTTTGGGGTCCCTTCCAGATCTATGAGATAGGTATATCTCCATATATCATATCATAGGAAAGCAACTCTGAGTCTCCACTGACCAAGGACAACACCAGTGAGTGTTAATGAGGCTGTTAAGAATGCTGGAGGCACAACACAGTTCATGTGAACAAACATGGCTATTTTTATGGCTTTCTATTTAAGCAAGAGATACCACACTCTACAAACTGGAGGCCAATGTTAAGTGCATTGTCACTTGTTCATCCTGAAGTTGAACACTGGTTCCAAACAAGACCAGCAAATGCTCACTATCTTTCTGCAAGAAACTCAACTGACTGGCTAAAGCATGTGGTGCAACAGTGAAAGACTCAACAGTTGAAAAAGCAGCAAAGAGTCCTGTGGCACCTTATAGACTGACAGACGTTTTAGAGCATGAGCTTTCATGGGTGAATACCCACTTCGTCAGATGCATGTAGTGGAAATTTCCAGGGGCAGGTATATATATGCAGGCAAGCTAGAAATAATGAGGTAGTTCAATCAGGGAGGATGGGGCCCTGTTCTAGCAATTGAGGTGTGAAAACCAAGGGAGGAGAAACTGGTTTTGTAATTGGCAAGCCATTCACAGTCTTTGTTTAATCCTGAGCTCAAGGTGTCAAATTTGCAGATGAACTGAAGCTCAGCAGTTTCTCTTTGAAGTCTGGTCCTGAAGTTTTTTTTGCTGCAGGATGGCCACCTTAAGGTCTGCTATAGTGTGGCTAGGGAGATTGAAGTGTATGTGATGGCCAGTGGAGTCCTGTTGGTTTCTTTCTTGGGTTTGTCTTGCAGTAGGAGGCTTCTGGGTACACGTCTAGCTCTGTTGATCTGTTTCCTTATTTCCTCGTGCGGGTATTGTAGTTGTGAGAATGCTTGGTGGAGATTTTGTAGGTGTTGGTCTCTGTCTGAGGGGTTAGAGCAGATGCGGTTGTACCTCAGTGCTTGGCTGTAGACAATGGATCGTGTGATCTGCCTGGGATGGAAGCTGGAGGCATGAAGGTAGGCATAGCGGTCGGTAGGTTTTCGGTATAGAGTGGTGGTAATGTGACCATCACTTATTTGCACCGTGGTGTCTAGGAAGTGGACCTCCTGTGTAGATTGGTCCAGGCTGAGGTTGATGGTGGGGTGGAAGCTGTTGAAATAGTGGTGGAATTTTTCCAGAGACTCCTTCCCATGGGTCCAGATGATGAAGATGTCATCAACGTAGCATAGGTAGAGAAGCGGCGTGAGTGGACAAGAGCTGAGGAAGCGTTGTTCCAGGTTGGCCATAAAAATATTGGCATACTGTGGGGCCAACTATTTCAAATTTGATGACAATATATATCTCCAGATCAGTGGCACAGCTATGGGCACCAGCATGGCCCCACAGTATGCCAATATTTTTATGGCCATCACATACAGTCCCCAGCTAAAACCTCTCCAACGCATCATCAGGGCCCTACAACCCATCCTGGACAATGATCCCACACTTTCACAGGCCTTGGGTGGCAGGCCAGTCCTCGCCCACAGGCAACCTGCCAACCTGAAACACATTCTCACCAGTAACTGCACACCGCACCATAGTAACTCTAGCTCAGGAACCAATCCATGCAACAAACCTCGATGCCAACTCTGCCCATATATCTACACCAGCGACATCATCACAGGACCTAACCAGATCAGCCACACCATCACCGGTTCATTCACCTGCACGTCCACCAATGTAATATATGCCATCATATGCCAGCAATGCCCCTCTGCTATGTACATCGGCCAAACTGGACAGTCGCTACGGAAAAGGATAAATGGACACAAATCAGATATTAAGAATGGCAATATACAAAAACCTGTGGGAGAACACTTCAATCTCCCTGGCCACACTATAGCAGACCTTAAGGTGGCCATCCTGCAGCAAAAAAAACTTCAGGACCAGACTTCAAAGAGAAACTGCTGAGCTTCAGTTCATCCGTAAATTTGACACCTTGAGCTCAGGATTAAACAAAGACTGTGAATGGCTTGCCAATTACAAAACTAGTTTCTCCTCCCTTGGTTTTCACACCTCAATTGCTAGAACAGGGCCCCATCCTCCCTGATTGAACTACCTCATTATCTCTAGCTTGCCTGCATATATATACCTGCCCCTGGAAATTTCCACTACATGCATCTGACGAAGTCGGTATTCACCCACGAAAGCTCATGCTCCAAAACGTCTGTTAGTCTATAAGGTGCCACAGGACTCTTTGCTGCTTTTACAGATCCAGACTAACACGGCTACCCCTCTGATACTTAACAGTTGAAAAGGTGAAGAACTTTCTCACCACATTCAAAAAATGTGCATATATGGCTGATGAATGCTCCAATGCAAATGGGAATCAAGTATTAAGTCATCATGCAGACAATCTTGATGTCAGTGGTAGGTCAATAGATGCATTTCTAGATGTTCAAGTTATAGAAGACACATCAGCTGCATCTGTGACAACCCACATCTTAGAAGGGTTAAATGCTTGTCAACTGGACCCCAAACAGATGGCTGCTTGTGCATTTGATGGAGATGCAAACTTCTCTGGAAGAGATGAAGTACAAGCTTTGCTCAGAGAAAACCCTAAGCTCTCCTATACACAATGCAGAGGCCATCTACTCCAACTGCATGTACAAGCTGCAGACTCTTCAAAAGACATTTAAAAAGCTATAAATTTAACGTCTTCATTATATTCTTTTTTTCAGCAAGAGTCCAAAAAGACTGAATATCTTGGAAAATATAGAAGATACACTGGGACTGAAGTTCAAATTAGTCCAACCTGGGAAAACCCTCTGGTTTTCTCATGAGCAATCCTTGGCTGTTGTCCATTATTACTGGCTTTGGAAAGTATCTACCAGCACTGGATGGATCTAAGTAATGAGGCTGGTGGATTACTTTTGCTACTATGTTCAGAGAAGACGATTGCTGTTCTTTCTCTTGTAAGTCTACTGTTGAAACCACTTGGGTCATTAAACAATGCCATCCAGGCATCTGCTACAACAGTAGTAGATCTTTGTCCAGCAATAGAAGCTACATTTGGATCAATCAGAGAGCTATCCATTGAAAAAGTACTGGAAGAAGCAAAGACTTCAGTCCAGGAGTTGACTAATGAAGGCATTTATATTGAATCCTTAAGTGAAGGGGACAAGAAGTGTTTGTTAAGACAACTGAAAAAGTACACAGACTTGATTCTTAAAAAATCTACAGCAGCGACTTCTAGATTCTACTCAACCTCTACGTCGCATTTACAGATCTCTGTCCTATAAAACACTGACAGTTGAGTGGAGTGAGGCACTACCAGTAATGGGGCTACTATGTACTCAGGATAGAATAGAGAATTTGAACACAGAGTGGAATATCATACAACGAATGAATTAAGATTTGACTTCAACTTCTTTTTTATCATCACTAGTGGCTTGACCCGATCTTTGTGCTATGTTCCCTGGGAAGAAAGAAGTAGGAATTCATCTTTTGCTACTTCCAGTCACAACAGCTACAGCTGAGCATTCTTTTGCCCCATGGAATAGAATTTTGTGTTCGAGAAAAAATCACCTTCTGTCTGGTCATGTGAATGAACTAATGAGCATATCAGTTGAAGGAATGAAAGTACCAGACACACGAGAAGCCACCAAAGATGAATGCACTGCATTTAATAAGTTCATTAACAGAGTTGTGCAAAATTTATAAGAAGAAACCAAGAAGGATATAGACATAGTGCTTCATAGAAGGCTTGAGTTGCCAACTTTAATTTGTGTGATGGTTTTAAAACATGACTTAAATTAAATGGTCATGAAACATTTTTCAGTTTTGACTATGGTGCCATACAGCCCACTTTCACTCTCACAGTCTCACCCCTCATCGGCCCTGACACCCCCTCCTCCGTCCCCCCACAAATTTGAACATACACACCTAATTTCAATTCCTGGGGAAAACACTGATGAACACAGTTAGTTAATAATTTGTAAGACCCTGTCTGCAGTTAAAGGAACCTGGATACAACGCAGTGGTATCCGGATACAGTTTGCTTTTGTAGGGTGAAGAGACTATTGTAACACAGATTTCCTGACCCATATTAGCACAGTTTCCCATATTTAGGCCTTGTCTACACTATATAGTTTTGTCAACACAAGTCAGGTTTCATCGACAAAACAGTGGAGGTGTACACAAAACAATGCTCCTCCTGCCTTGACGAGCGGCACAGAGCTTTTTACAACAAAGTTAGAGTGATACAGTGTCAGTAAAGATACTGTGCTTGCTTATGTCACCCTAAGTGACCTCCAGGAGGTGTCTCACAATGCCTATCATGACCACTTTGGTAAGCAGTTTCTACTCTGCTGTCCTGCAGACAGGTACACAAGCATGCACCCCTGCCCCTTTAAATCCCCAAGAATTTTTGAAATTCCATTTTCTGTTTGCTCAGTGCGGACAGCTCACATCGCATCTTCCCAGCTGATGATGCTGGCTTTCCTCTGCAAACACAGTCCCGCCTGGAGTACACCAGAGTATTCATCACACTTTCCCTATATGTGATAAAGCAAAATTGCCAAGTCTAATCATTGTTCTCAAACACCGGTGCCTTGGTCATCTGCACCAGATGGACATATTCCAAAGGATCTCCTGTATGGAGAAATTCCAGATGCTCCAGGGCCCCTGGGCCAACTTAGGCTCAAGTTCAAAGATGTTTGCAAAAGGGAATTGAAAACTTGCAGCATTGACACTACAAGCGGGGAAGATGCAGCTAGCAAGAGCACATGCTGGAGGGCTGGTCTGCACCAAGGTGTCAAATAGGATGAAGAGAGGTGGTTGAGAAAAAGGAAAGGAAATAGGGAAGTACAGCAGGCCTCAAGTGCTAGTAGTGTATTAGTTCACCTTCTGGCTCAGCATCTTACACCCGCATTATCTGCGGCAAGGACTGTTGCTAGAGAATTGGACTTATTAGTCACTTGCAATACTGAAGCATAACACACAGTAACTGAATTGCTTCAGCACTTACACCACTGTCTTTTGAAATGAACAGCTGCCATTCATTCCCTACACTCATACGCAGGGTGCCCAGTGTGACAGTCTGTATCCCTATATTCACTCTTTTTATAAAACTATAATGGATTTTGTACAAAGTATGCCTTGTGACATCATTTGAAAACTCATAATTGCTCATCATTATTGTCCTGGTAAAATATGTGTGGCAACATTGTATGTAAAGTTATAAGATTCCACTGTAAACATTACTGAAACACATTCCAAGTTTAGAAAAGCAGACACAAACCTGTTCCTCAAAGACAAAAGGCAAACTAACGCCTCAGCCAGCTGTCAACAAAATCAAACAGATTATTATCTAGTTAAGCAGCCATACTTTAGCAGGAAAAGTGTGTATGTGAGAAATTTACATCTTGGCAAAGGAGGAGGAAAAGATATAAAAATGGGGAACAGATGCCTCAAATGACTCCTCCTTTTTTCTCTGCCCATGGCATCAACAACTACTGAGAAGAAGGAAATTAACACCGAACTGGGGCAGGGGTCCTGGCTGAAAGGATTCCAGTTGTAAGAGTGCTAAAGCATGTGGTGAGAGAAATATTCTGCTTTGAATTCAGTTAACTTGTTAAATTAGGTGTTAGTTGCATTTCATCTTTTATTTTTTTGTAATCAATGCTGATTTTTATGCCTCATTACTTGTAATTACTTAAAATCTATCTTTCTGTAGTCAATACAATTGTATTATTGTTTTAACTAAACCAGTATGTGTTTGGACTGAGGTGTTTGGGAAATTTCATTTGGGATAGCAAGACTTGTGCATATAATTTTCTATTAATGAAATGACAGACTTTACATGAGCTTGTGTTGTCCAGAAGGACAAGTACAAGACGTATATCACTGGGGGAAAGTCTGGGACTGGGAGTTTGCTAGTGTTGCCCTGTAGTGTAATTCATGGGTGACTGGTTATAGCACTCATACAATATAGCAGGGAATGATTTACATGCTGGCGGCTGTGTCTGAACTGACCAGGAGTTGTTGCTCTCACAGCAAAGCACTCCAGGTTGGAGAACTGAGAGGACACACACAGCTGTCCATCAGTCCACATTGTACCCTGGGTAATGTCACACCCAGTATCTAAACTTTCCATGCAACAGACCATCCTCCCTGGCCTTCTCCCTGCTAGGCTGTACTCACCATGGCTTGAGCTGCAAAATGGTGCTATAATGAGCACTCCAAAGCTGAAGTGACAATTAGCATTTCTTATTAAAGATATTTATGGCGATAATGTAAGGGAGTTTTAAGACTTATCTTTCCCTTTCCACCGTTATTGTAAATCTAATGGTGTGTTTGTCTGTTTTAACCAGCAGCCTCTGGCATGGTGACTTTGTTGGTCCCTCCGTGCTTGCTGAACACTGAACCTTGATCAGGCACAAAGAGAAGCAGACCAGGGAGGATATGTCATCTTGCTTCCTTCAAAGGGGATAAAACTAAAGTGAACTAAGGACATGTCTACACTATGGGGACTATAGCGGCACAACTATGGTGCTGTAGGTATGCTGGCATAAACCCATAGTGAAGACACAGCTTATGAGGATGGAAAGGTTTTTCCAGCTCTGTAGGAACATCATCTTCATGAGCAATCGTAACTAGGTTATCAGAAGAATTATTCCATTGGCCTAGCTGCATGTACACCAGGAGTTAGGTTTGTATAGCTATGGTGCCCTGGAGTGTGGACTTTTCATGCCCCTGAGCATATCTATGTCAACCTAAATTTTAAATGAAAGACATTGTGACGAAGTGGGAAACTTTCTTGTTTTTTTTCCTTGTTTTTCCAATGGTTTGCATGCAGAGGGAGTGGGACTCACTGTCCCTGGGTGTTACTGGTTTAATGAGGTGAGGGGAGAGGGAGTTTGTTGTTACAGAGGACTGGAGAGGGAACTTGGGACCCCAGCCAATGACCTGGAAGACGGATACCTCAGTGACTGGTGTCCTGGCGACCTGGAGGCCCAGCTCAGGAGTCACAGCCCTTTCTGGCCAGTGGGAGGACAATGGGCTGTAAAGAGAGGACCCTGGTGACCTAAAGAGAGGACTCCGATGACCTAACCAGCCGGTTCCAGCCAGAGGGGGCCAGAGGACAGAAGAGAGGAGAGGAGTCCCGGGCGACTCTTTGTGATGACCCTATTTACCTGAAGAGAAAATAATGGACAGAAAACTTGGGGCTGGTGATATCAGATGTCCAGCTGGGAAGCAGGGGGGCTCTGGGCTGGAGGGAGGGGAGCAAGCAGAGCCCACCTGGATGCAGGGGAGACTTGGATGTGCTGTGCTGAGGGAGGCCAGGCCTGAGGCCCTGAGAGTTTCCTGTGCTGCGTTCAATGCTCAATAAACCCTCCTGTTTTACGCTGGCTGAGAGTCATTCTGGTCTAGAGAACAGGGTTGTATCAACCCCTTCGGGGGGTGGAGGCCCCGGGGGTCCAGAGTGAGTGGACTCCCTGAGGGGGCCCATGGCAAGAAACAGGTGTGCTAAGGCTTAGAAAGGTGCAGCTCCAGAAGGTGGAGGGGCCTAACCCTGAGAGAGAGTGGACCCCCAAGAAGGGCTGTCTCCCTGAAAGGGGCACCGCCCACTGCCCCACTGGGCCAAGAGTGGGCACATCTGTGAGTGCGTGTCAGATAATCTCAAATGAAGGCAACTTTACTTTTGAATGAGAGTATCCACACAAGGGTTTAATAAGCTTGAACTTCACGCCTTTAGCAAATTTGTCTTAACTTTCCTGTAGGGCTTGTCAAAACAGGGTGTTATTCTGGAAGGGGGGGTTACTCACTGTGATGTTGCATTCCATATTTCTTATTCATATCATAAGCATATTTTCATATGACATAACTGAGATATACTTTATACCAGATGGTTCATGTGAGATATAATGGAAAAGATTATGATTTACTGAATGTGATTATCCAATTTGTATGCCATCATTTCTGTAAAAAGCAACAAAGAGTCCTGTGGCACCTTATAGACTAACAGAAGTATTGGAGCATGAGCCTTCGTGGGTGAATACCCACTTCATCAGATCATTTCTGTATCTAAAGTTAGGAAATTTACTATGTATCTGTATTTCAACTATGCTACTTTGGGTGATACCCACTGCTAACAATTCAGGTACAGCAATGGAAAAGCCAGATAGGGTGGATGGCCCATCAGCAAGGACAATGGACTGTGAAAAGCTTGGCCTTCCTGTGGACACTCCATACCGCCACTGACTTATGGACACTGTGATCCTACAGAGTCAGGTGGTCTAGTCATCTGACACTAAAACATTACCTGGGGCTTTTTGTAACTTTCCACTGTAAGGGGTGTGTGTGTCAAATTTGGGAAACAAAGGATTCCCTCCTTATGTAAATCCTATTTAAGGGTGGGGAGGAAGGCAAACAAGACTCCTCCTCTCAATGGCCTGTCTGCCCAAGAAGAAAGACTGCAAAAAGGAAGGAAAGGGGGAGTTCAGGCTGAAACAGGGGTCCAGTCTGAAAAGGAATATAACTGGAACTTTGAACCACAGAAACTTTGCAAACTGCCTGCAACACTATCTAGGGTGAGAAATACTATTTGTAACCAATTTCTTTAATGAAACTAGCTTAGTTTGTGTGCTTGATTTCATTTGCTTAGTAATCTGCTTCGTTCTGTTTGTTATCCCTTTTATCACTTAAAATCTGCCTTTTATAGTTAATAACATTTGTTTTGTTTATTAGTAAACCCAGTTTCTGCAATTTCCAATGGGGGAACGATGACAAATTTCATAACATATCTCCACATTGAGAGAGGGGGCAAATTTCATAATATATCTTTGGGTTGGGACTCCAAGGGAGGTGGACATCTGAGTACTGGAGCAAGTCCCTTAAGATGAGTCTTCCCAGAGCTGATTTGCAGCTGGGTGTGGCCCTGCCTGTGTGTGTGTTAGAAGAGGTTTTAAGAGCCTGGCTCAGCAAGGCAGATTAAAGGGGGTCCATGCTGGCAGAACAGGTAGACTCAGTGGTATCTCAGCACATCAGGTGGCTTCCCAAGGGGTCAAACTCATCACACTCACCTTGTGTAGTAACTGGAATTCTTTGAGATGTGTGTCTCTACGGGTGCTCCACTTGATGTGCACCTGTGGCTTGTGCACCTTCGACTGGAGATTTTCTGCAGCAGTGCATGTGCCCTAACTATCTGTGTACCCCAAACCAAGAGTATACAGGGCAATCTCAAACGAATTCCCACACAGTCCCATGGAGACAAGACTACAAATCAGAGGGAAAGGAAGGTAGGTAGTGGAGCACCCAAAGGGACACACATCTCAAAGAACTTGTTACTGAACAAGGTGAGTAATCTTTCCTTCTTCTTCAAGTAGTGTCCCTCTGGATGCCACTAAGCAGTGCTCTTCAAAGGAGGTGACAGCTTCAGAACATAGTCTAGAACTGTTTGCAGAACAGCAGAACTGAAGGTAGCATCTGCTGTAGAGGCATAGTGCACTGAAGCATAGTGTCTTGAAAAGATGTGAACCGAGGCCCATGTAGCAGCTTTCCAGATTTCTGTGATAGGAATATCTTTCAGTAGAGCAACAGATGGGGACTGAGATCCAGTAGAATGGCTTATGACCCTAGGAGAGCATGGCACATTAGCAACTGCATAGCAACAGAGCAGGGGTCGGCAACCTTTCAGAAGTGGTGTGCTGAGTCTTCATTTATTCACTCTAATGTAAGGTTTCGCATGCTAGTAATACATTTTAACATTTTTAGAAGGTCTCTTTCTATAAGTCTATAATATATAACTAAACTATTGTTGTATGTAAAGTAAATAAGGTTTTTAAAATGTTTAAGAAGCTTCGTTTAAAATTAAATTAAAATGCAGAGCCCCCTGGTGGCCAGGACCAGGGCAGCGTGAGTGCCACTGAAAATCAGCTCGCGTGCCGCCTTTGGCACCCATGCCATAGGTTGCCTACCCCTGCAACAGAGGATGTAGCCAGAAACCCACTTAGAAAGTTTTTGGTTGGACACTGGCATTCCTTTAACTCTGTCTGCAATAGAGACAAATAGCCTTGGAGAAACCTGAAAAAGTTCAGACCTGTCCAAATAATATGCTAGCATTCTCCTAACACATAAGATGTGAAGGGCAGCATCCTCCTTAATTTGATGAGGTTTAGGGTGGAAAACTGGTAGATGAACTGTGTGACTGATATGAAAGTTCAAAATGACTTTAGATAAGAACCATACATATGGTTAGAGGGATACCACATCCTGGAAGAAGACAATGTAAGAGGTGGGGTCAGTTCTCAAAGCCCCTAATTACCAATTCTTGGAGCAGAGGTAATTACCACTAAAAAGCAGTTTTCATGGAAAGGTTTAAAAGGGTACAGAAAACTAGTGGCTCAAAGGCAGGTTTAATTAAGTTTAAGTCCCAAATTGAGGTGGGCTCTCTGACATTTGGGAAGACATTTAATAATCCTTTGAATCTAAAAGTTGCAGGGAGAGCTAATACTCAGAAACCTTCCATAAGAGAATGAAATGCTATGCTGGCGGCTAGGTAAACTTTAATGGAGCTCAAAAGGAGACCTCCTTGCCTCAGTGAAAAGGTGCACCAGTGATAAAATCATTTCCATTTCTGAAGTAAGTTTTCTTTGTGGATTCTTTTCCACTGTTCAACAGGACTTCCTGTACTTCTCTAGAATAGGAGAGTTCTAACCCTGAGGAGGCATCCAGGCAACCAAGCCCTGAGTCATAGGGTGTTCAGGTTGGCGCGATAAATGTTCTCCAAATTCTGAGTGAGAAGACTGGGCGTTAATGGGAGATGGATGGCCTTGAGAGTTGTTCTATCCATTGTAAAGGTAAGAGGGAGGACTTTGCAGTATTGAGCTGAAGGCTGAGCATATATAAGAGAGACGTAGCCTTCTTTAGCACTGTTTGAACTTCAGTGTAGGTGTGACGCTGCGGTCTATATGGTTTTATAAAAATATGCTAATGAGTGAAGATAATGTAACTGGAATATGCTTCACGCAAAAGGTCTCTTGTAAGGTAACATTACAAAGCTTATAACGTACTGAGTGTGATCATCCTATTTGTATAAATGTACCACTCTTGTATCTGAAACTAGAAATATGAAATATAACTCTGAGGGCCTATTGTAATTATGCAAAGTGTGGGCCATTAATGGTGGTTTGGAATCTTGATGACTCCCATTAACCAAGACAATTGTTTGCAGATGGGTGTGTTTTACCTGTAAGTCTTCCTGTATACATGTCTGCTGGCAAGTGAACAATGAAGTCTTGCAGTGAGATGTGAACATGTCACCTGAACTGGAATCCATCTTTAACCTGGTGTCTTTCCATGGAGGGTGGGGGGTGGGAACCCAGAGAGGGACAAAGAATTCCTGCCTTATGCAAAAGATATATAAAGGGGTGGAAGAGAGCAAAGGAGGGAGACAGCCATCACGAAGAATCCTCTAGCTACCACCTGAGCTGGAACAAGAGCTGTACCAGGGGAAAGAATTGTGCCCAAGCCTGGAAGGTGTCTAGTCTGAGGAAAAACTTACTGAAGCATCTCTGAGGGTGAGATTATCTGTATTCAGTTGGATTAGACATAGATTTCCGCATTTTTTTAAATTTTGCTTGGTAACACTTTTTTCTGTCTGTTACTACTGTAAGCAGAGTCAGGATAAGCTCTACCCTGACATCTGGTGGAAAGAATGTCAGAGAGTGTATTTGCATAGGCACACCTACCCTATCCCAGACTGCTGAGCTGTGGGACTGCTTGGTGACAAATGACTCACCCTCAGTTGGGTGGTACTTGCTAGACAAGGGACATGGGTTCCAAAACCCAGTGAATGGAGAGAGGCTGGGGACAGGTATCTGTGCCTGGTGGTGCAGTCTCCTTGTGGAGCCAGAAGCACCAGTTCCATCCCCTCCTCGCTCCACTGTGGAATGTCAGAGTTGATTTTTTATTCCCTCAAGAATCTAAATACAGGTTACTGAGCTGAACTCACTTTGGGCTAATGGTGCACTAGCACTGGGGCTCCCCTACTAAGAGCTGAGATCACTAATCACTAAAGAGCTGAAATTACTGAGCTGAGAGCACTGACTACTGTGCTAACTAGTGGGGGAGCCTGAAGATATGCTGTGGAACAGAGCGGCTGGCAGAGTGGAGCAGTCGTGGGGACGGCTGGAGCGGATCACGGGACAGCTGGTGGCAGCGGTGTGGCTGGCAGAGCGGAGTAGCTGTGGGACGGGTGGAGCGGCCCACAGAGCGAGCGGAGCTGAGCAGTTTGCAGAGAGAACTGGAGCAGCTCATGGAGCAGAGCAGCTGGTGGAGCGGAGCAGTTTCTGAGGACGGCTGGAGGAGCAGAGTGGAGCAGCTGGTAAAGCAGAGCAGTTCGTGGAGAAGGCGGAAGCAGAACCCATGGAGAGGCAGGGCAGTTGGCCCCGGACCACGTAAGGTGCCCCTTTCTACCCAGGCTGGGGGGAGGGACCTCTACAGATAAACTCTTCGAACTCTGGGGTGGCATTGACCAGAGACTTTTGGGTTGTTGGACTTTGGGGTGATTGGACTTAAAACCCTAAGGGGAAAAAGGACAGTGCCAAACGTACTTGGAGGTGGGTTTTTGTTTATGGTTTGTGTTATAACCCTGTTTGTGGTGTTTCTCCAAAGGGGTGCCGCATTGATTCCTTCCTTTATTAAAAAGATTTTGCTACACTCAGACTCCGTGCTTGTGAGAGGAGAAGTATTGCCTCCTAGAGGCGCCCAGGGGGGTGTAGTATGTGAGTGTCCCAGGTCACTGGGTGGGGGCTCGAGCCGGTTATGCATTGTGTTACTGAAACGGAACCCCTGGATACTGAACCCGGCCCTTGTTGCTGCCAACTCAGAGGGGCAGAAGGGTTACACTACTTGGAACCACTTAAATCCTACTTTCTGTATTTAATAAAATCACTTTTTACTTATTAATTAACCCAGAGTATGTATTAATACTTGGGGGGCAAACAGCTGTGCATCTCTCTCTATCAGTGTTATAGAGGGCGAACAATTTAAGAGTTTATCCTGTACAAGCTTTATACAGGGTAAAACAGATTTATTTGGGTTTAGACCTCATTGGGAGTCTTGGCACATCAGGTGGCAGCTCCCAAGGGGGTTTCTGTGATTCAACCTTTCACAGTGGGAATGCCCTTTTAGAAGCCAATTGTCAAGATGGGAAGATGATTACTCACATTGGTGAAGCATCTACTGCCATAACTTTTGTAAAAACTTTAGAGGGGGTGGGCAGTAGAGAGTCCGAAAGGGAGGACTTGATACTGATAGTGGATCTTGACTATGGCAAAGTATAGGAATCTCTTGTGAGAGGGATGTAGGTCAACATGAAAGTATGCATCTTGAAGGCCGAGAGTCATAAAATAGTTTCCTGGATTCAGGGATGGGATAATAGCTGTGAGTGTTAACATCTTGTATTTCTGTACTCTGACAAAAGTATTCAGAATACTGAGATCTATTTTGCAAACCAGAAAGTACTTGGATTAAAACCTGCTTCCTTTATACTGAGTGGGAACTGGTTTCACAGCTCCTAAGCAGAGGAGGGAGAGAACCTCTTGTCTCAGGAAAGACTCGTGAGATGGGTTCCTGAAAAGGGATAGGGGGAGGAGGACAGGAGGGAGGTATGAAGTGAAAATAGATGGAGTACCCTGATGTTACAACCTCCAAGACCCATATGTTGGAGGTAATCTGCTTCTAGGAGCTGTAGAAATGGAAAAGATGATTTAGAAAAAGTGGGAGTATGAAGAGGGGCAGGGTGGTACAGTCTCAGATTTAGATGATATGGGTGTTCATGGCCCTCGACTGAGGCATCAAAACCAATGCTTTGTAGATGGTGACTGCTGCATCGATCCAGCTGCAGCGGTTGAGAACTTTCCCCTCTGTATTCTAGGTTTCTGTTTAGGTGTGGAGGCTGCAGTATCAAGAAATGTGCAGGAGGCACTGATAAGGATGAGCAGAAGGGGGAGGGCAAGCAGGAGCATGGCCCCCCTCAATGATCAGTGGGGGCACAGAACTCCTCTGCACAAAACCCCCAGGCTGGGGCCACATTATGCTGTGCAGCCGATGGGCGCCAGGTTTGTAAAATTTTTGTTGGGGCCCAGGACAGGTCCACCGAGCTGTCCTGTCCATAGGACAGACCACGGCAACAGCCCCAGGCCCCGTGCTTTGGAGGGCCCCGCACTTCAGGGGGATGCAGGGTCCAGGCAGTTGGGAGGTTAGCAGGGGGCCTGGCGCTGGCGGCAGCAAGTGACCCCGCCCTACCCTGCCCCACCAACTCCCGGCATCACTCAGGGGAAGGGGTGGAAGCCGGAAGGAGGCATGGCAGGGGCTTGGGGAAAGGGGTGGAATGAGGGTAAAAAGGGGGCACAGCAGGATGGGAAGAGGCAGGGGCTTGGGGGAAGGGATGGAGTGGAGGTGGGGTGGGGCAGAGCAGGGGCAGGAAGAGGCAGAGCTGGGTGGAGCTGGGTGGGCGGGGGCTGGGTCACTCACTGCTGCCAGCACCAGGTCCCCCACTAGCCCCTCAGGCTGCCTTGGACCCCTCCTTCCCTGAAGCATGAGGCGCTCCCAAAGCACAGGGCCCAGGGTGGTTGCCCTTGTCCATCCTATGGACAGGAGGGCTCTGAAAATATAAGCCCAAACATTGGTGGAGCTGGGCCCATGTTCCTATTGGTGGAACCTGGGCACCATGGGCCCATATAACTCACTGCCTATGGTGCCGCCCATCCTCCCGGCGCTGAGACCACACTGGGGCTGGGGGCACTCTGCCTGCCCGATGTGCTGGGGCTGGGGGCACACAGAGGGGCAGGGATGTGTGCTCTGGGCTCTGGTGGGGGAGGAAGAAGGGGTGGGGCCTCGGACAGAGGGGCAGGGGCCGGGGCTAGCCTCCTCCAAGGGCGTGTTCAGCCACTGCCCATGTTCATGTTTAATTGCTATCAAAAGCTGTCAGAAATATGATTTGTGGCTGTTGGACACTTCCATAATAACTCTGGTTTTTCTTCAGATCGTATAAATCTTTCGCCTTTTACTAGTAAGTTTTAGTAATAACCCATGGACTGGGGTATGCAGGACTGCATACTACCCTCATTTCAGCATAGAACTCCCATTTGGAAAGTGTAACTGTCAATTGGAAAAGTAACTAAACTTGCAGTTATAATTTATTATTTCCTGTTGACTAATGCTTTTGTATTCAGCATCACTCACTGGGAAAATATGCTTACCTTTAGGACGCCTACTTTTTCTCATCTTGGGTTTGTCTGCACATGGAACAGCTGTTCCTGAATAATTCCATTTGTGGACACACACATTGCAGAATGAGTCCACATCTACACCAGGGGCTTTTGCCAGCATAGTTATTTTGGTCAGGGGTGTGAAGAGGTGTGACTTGTGGCCAACATAACTGTGCCAGCAAAACCTTCTAGAGTAGATGCAGTTATTGGAGCAAAACTATGCTGTCACCACTTTAGCTTGTTTCGCTCAGGGTGATGGTGAAATAAGCTGTATTGGTTAGCTTTGCTGGTATAACTATTTCCACACTAGAAGCACTCTGCTGGTATATCTATAACAAAAAATGATCCTAGTCTTGACATGGCCTAATAAGGCCTGATCTACATTTAAAAGTTGTAGGCATACCTATATCAGTTAAGAGTGTGATTCTTGTATGGTTAGGTCTGGTCTACAGTACTAAGTTAGGCTAATGTAAGTTGCCTTGCGTCAACTTATTTGCAAGTGTGTCTACAATGAAATGTATCTCTAGACGACATAGTGGCCCGTTACAGCAATGCAGTAAAACCACCTCCCTGAAATGGTGTGGAGCCATGGTCGACTTACTGAAGCCGATGCAGTGCGACTGTTGACCATGTGTGACCTCTGTCAATTCTAACAGTCCTATAGCAGTTGTCACATAATGCCCCATTCCCTGCAACAGTAACTACACCTCTACCTCGATATAACGCTATCCTTGGGAGCCAAAAAATCTTACCGTGTTATAGGTGAAACCGTGTTATATTGAACTTGCCTTGATCCACCAGAGTGCGCAGCCCCACTTCCCCAGAGCACAGCTTTACTGCATTATATCCGAATTTGTGTTATATCGGGTCACGTTATATTGGGGTAGAAATGTACTATGTCACAACGTTACACTCCACTGCCCAGGGATCACAGAGCCCAGAACTCTGCCCTTCAAGCCTCCCCATGTATTTTTGAAATGCCTTTTCCTATTTGCCCACCTTGCTCTAGCAGTTCACCCTTGTTGTGTGCAGCTTCTCAACTGACTACGGTGGTGCCCTGCACTAGTCATGTTCCTGCCTGGAGTAGACAGGAAGTATTGGCTCTCCTGGGTTTGTGGGGAGAAGAGGCTGTGCCAGCACAGCTATCAGCTATGGACCAGCTATACACTAGACTTGGTGCTACCCCACAGATGTGGTGCTTTCACAATGAGCTGCATGCTGCACTTGGTTGGACCCCTGCCAGCAGGGCCAGATCAACCTTTTGTGGGCTCAGCGCCAAACATATTTGTGGGCCCCCCATGGAGGCAATGGAGCATGGCATAGGGACATCAGTCCCCACAGCGAGGGGCCAGCCAGAGGCAATGGGCATGGCATGGCAAGGGCACTATTTACAAACTGGCAGTTGCCAGATGCACAGTGGCTCACCTGGCCCTGTGCTGCCAGCATGCCCCATCCCCTCGGGGGCAGGCCTATGCCATGCCACACAGCACCCCCAGCCAACACTATAACAACCCCCCAAAGTTTCCTATAAGCTGTATTTCTTATGGCCAGAGCCCCCCTGGACCCGCTATGCCCAGCATCTTCCCCAAACTTCCCACAAATGCACAGCACCCTGCACACCACCACCCTTGCTCAGTGCCCCTCTTCCCACAACCCTACTACCAGGGCCATCCTTAGGATTTATGGGGCCCTATGCAGTATTATTAAACTGATGCCCGTATGCCCGACTTGGGGCACAACACCACCCCTGCCCACGGACCCCCAAAAGAACCCCCACCCAATGCTGACACACTGAACTTCGTACACAGCAGATGCTGCGGCAACCTGGACTCGCAGCCCAGAGAGGGAGGTACAAGGCACCAAAGGATAGTGAGCCGCCCAGCCCCCTTAGGGCAGCAGAGAGTCACAGTTCCCTGCAGAGACCCCCATACCCTCTCCCTCATGCAGAATGTGCCGCGCTGGTGCATTTGGCTCCGTGAATACAGCCCCTGCCTAAGGAGACTACAGCATATGTTGGGTGTGCGGGAGCCAGCCTGCTACCTTTTTTGCTGTCCCAGTGATGCCCCAAATTTTTGGGTGCCCTATGCAGCTGTGTATGCTGCATATGCCTAATGACAGCCCTGCCCACCACAACTGCCCAGCACCCCCCATAGATCTCCATTCCCTAGTGCCCCAACACACACAGATCTTCCCTGCCACCTCACAGTCCAGCACCCCCCAGAGACCTACTCCCCACCCCCTGCCTCCCAGATACACTCACCAGCCCTGCTAGTAGGTGACTTTCTGCTGGGTTGAGCCAGCAGCGCAGCCAGAGCTAGTCCCGGAGTCGGGAATCACTCTGGGCCCTTAAGAGTGGTATGATGAGCCAGGCCAGGGCCTGCCCTGTCCAGGTTCCCACAAGACCCACTTGCTTGGAGGGGCCCAGCCAAACCCTCCACATTGTTATCCCCCTCCACCTGGTTGAGACTGGCCACACTTCTGCACCAGTCCCAGGCAGCTCAGCTCTGGGGAGACAGGCAGGGCCTCACAGATGGTGGGAAGCAGAGACTACCCAGAGCTAGAGGTGCACTGGGGTCAGCCAGGGGCAGAGAGGAGCAGGAGGGTGAGGTGAGGAGCTCTCAACCTGAGGAGCAAGCGATGGACGGTGAGGAGCCAGCAGGCTGGCAGGGTCTAGTGCTGCAGTGCAAGTGGAGCAGGCCAGGGCCCCTTCTGAGCACGGCCGGCTCCATGGAGCCATTGGTGCCATTGTAAACCTGTCAGCACCCCACAGATGGCTAACTTCGCCCAGCACCAACATCAGAGCCAGGGAAGCACACACCCAAGGGATATACAACTGAGATGGCTACACACTGCCTGAGACTAAACAGGGCGCGGGGGAGTTCAACTCTGCTGAGCTAATGTTTCAGGTTAACCCCCGCTCAAGAATCAGTGGGGACGTGCTCGTCACGCCCCTGAAGGTCAGGCGCGTTGTTTTCAATATGAAGGCTAAGGCGCCACGCTGCGAGAGGCTGCTACCTAGACCCGCGGCTGAGCCGGGCTGGCTGCTTGGCACCTCCTGAGCGGCACAGAACAAACGCACCCTGGCCTGTGCACACACAACCACAGATGGCAGAAGCGCACGGAGACCCAGCAAACGCTGCGGAGGCGGCTCCCGTGCTGCGATGAACCAGCCCACGCGCGCGCCCTGCAGCAAGACACAGGCACTGCAGCCCGAGCCCTGCTCTGGTTCGCGCGCAGAAGAAAGTCGGGACCGCGCATGCGCTTGCCGAAGGCTGCGGGATCTGTTTCCCGGCATTCGTTGGGGCGGAAGGGCTCGGGGGGCGGGGCTGTGGGATGAGCGGAAGCGGTTGGGGAGCCGGTGTAGCGGCTGTCAGCCAGGTAGGGAAGAGGCGAGAGCGCCGCCGCCGGGGAGCCCGAGCCTTTGTTGGTAGGGGCGGCCCAGTGCCCCGGGGGCGTGAGGGCGGGAAGGGCGGCTCCGGGGCCCGGGCGTGGGGGGACAGGGCCGGCCCCATTCCCCTGGGGGGTGTTTGAGAGGGGGCGTAGCGGGGCGGGCCCGGTTCCCCGGGGTGTCTGCGAGTGCTAGAGCGGGACAGGATCGAGAGGTGAGAGCAGGACTGCGCTGTGCTGGGAATGGGGGATATGATGCGATGCAGGGGCTTAGGGAATTGCAGGTAGGTCTGAGATAGGGATTAGGGAATTGTGTGAGTTCTGTGAACTGGGACAGGTATACGTGTGAGTTTGAGAATGCATATGGGATGGAGTTTGTTATTCTAGGTGTTGGAGGTGGTCGCAGTTGTTGAGTAAAGTGAGGTTATTACCTCATTATCAGCATCTTATTTTGATTCTTCTCTATAGATGTCTTCCTGGTCCAGGTCATGCTCTTTTCTCTTCTCCTTCCTCCCCTCCCTGTTCCTGCCCAGCCCATCTGTAAATGCAATGATCTGCTTTTGTTCTGATTTGTCCTGTTGCAGCAGTTCCTGGTACTGGACTGTATTAGCACTTGGATTCTGATGGCAGGAGCAATCCCTTTTCCCCCTCTCAAATCCCCGTTGTTAATACTAATGTAATATTGCCCGTGTGCTTGTAAGGGGGTTGTTGCAAACCTCTCAGCAGAGTCTCTGTGCAGTGTTCCATGGGAGCTAGCTGCCTTGACTCAGACTTATTCTAGCATGGATCACCGTGTTGCATATCTGTGCTGCATTGACCCTGAGCTGTCCTGGTGTGAGTCAGCATTTTACTATGCATTGTGCACTGTTAATAATATATACTTTCCTAAATTGTCCTCTTAGGGGCCACAAGATCTGATGATTATCAATTTTAGGTATATATAGAGCCCTTGTTATCATAGTACCTGAAAATGTCACAATCTTTAAATGTATTTATCCTCACAACACCTCTGTGAGGTAAGGAAGTGCTATTACTCTTCTGTGGCTATGTCCAAATATAACAATAAGTTATATAAACTATTGTTTATATTGTTTTGTGGAGAACAAGGGATGTATTGAGGGAATGATGCATCAAATAGTTAAGTCTTTTCTTACAACCCAATTTTAGAATTTACTCAGGCACATAGATTGGTGCTTCCTTAAAAATATTTTTGTGTTGTTTCCTTCTGCATTTGCTATAGAATCACAGTTTTTACCCCATATAATTCCTAAACTTTGAGAACTGTACTATGGCTGCTGTGACTCTGAAAAACTAATGTATTTGCTGTACTGTAAGGACCCAATCTAATTTACCAGAAAATCAAAGCAATGAGTCTTCTGTTACTGCTTAGTATCCTATTCCACAGCTTACGATACCACACTGTCATCTGTCTGTCTTTATTGTACGTAAACTTTCACTTATATAATTCAGTTACTTCTAGTGGCAATCCCTTGTACATTCTTTAAATAACATTTTTCTGTCCTTGGAGTTTAACCTTTCAGATATTTATAGATTATCATCATGTCTCCTGTTTTACCAAGCTATATATATTCACATTTATTAAACTTTCTCTATAAATCATTCACTCCAACTTCTTAATCAACCTTGCTAATCTTGTGTAAACTACTTTTTGTATACCTCATTACTGGAAAGATACAGATAACTAAATGGAATATAATTTTCCAGTGTGACATAAAGAAGGATTTTCTCTCCGTTCTGTGATAATGACCTGGGGTCTACTTAGGCCAGTTTGCAGCAATTTAGTAATCTGATGTTTTTTTTTGGTGGATCCAATCTTTGCTCCATAATCCAGGTTACAGTATGAAAAATAAGGCACTTAGGTGTTACATTTGCCAGCACCACCTTTAGAATGGGAACAGATTGTAAACTAATAAAATTTTAGTACACAGTTCTGAGAGGTGAGTTGCTGCAGTTAATCTCTGTGTAGTATTACTTCTGCAGCTAAAATATGATGATTTAAATATCACTTTTGTTACTACCAGGGCTGTCAAGCGATTTAAAAAAAATAATCATGTGATTGACTGTGCTATTAAACAATAATAGAATACCATTTATTTAAATATTTCTGGGTGTTTTCTGTATTTTAAAATATATTGATTTTGATTACAACACAGAATACAAAATGTACAGAGCTCACTTTATATTATTTTTTATTAAAAATATTTGCACTGTAAAAATAACAAAAGAAATAGTATTTTTCAATTCACCTAATACAAGTACTGTAGTGCAATCTCTTTATCATGAAAGTTGAACTTACAAATGATGTACAAAACAATAACTGCATTAAAAAAAAAAACCAATGTAAAACTTTAGAGCTTACACATCCACTCAGTCCTACTTCAGCCAAACACTCAGAGAAACAAGTGTGATTACATTTCCAGGAGATACTGCTGCCTGCTTTTTATTTACGGCACCTGATAGTGAGAACAGGCATTTGCATGGCACTTTTGTAGCCGGTGTTGCAAGGTATTTACATGCCAGATATGCTAAACATATGTATGGCCTTTCATGCTTCAGACACCATTCCACAGGACATGCTTTCATATTGATGATGCTTGTTAAAAAAAAAAAAAAAAGTGTTAATTAAATTTTTGACTGAACTCCTTGAGGGAGAAGTATATGTCTCCTGTTCTGTTTTACCCGCATTCTGCCATATATTTCATGTTATAGCAGTCTCAGATGATGACCCAGTACATGTTGTTCATTTTAAAAACACTTTCACAGCAGATTTGACAAAACTCGAGGTACCAATGTGAGATTTCTAAAAATAGCTGCAGCACTCGACTCAAGGTTTTAGAATCTGAAGTGCTGTCCAAAATCTGAGAGGGATGAGGTGTGGAGCATGCTTTCAGAAGCCTTAAAAGAGCAACACTCAGATGCGGAAATGACAGAACCTGAACCACCAAAAAATAGAACACCTGACTCAAATGATGAAAGTGAATATGCATCAGTCTGTTCTGCTTTGGATTGGTATTGAGCAGAACCCGTCATCAGCATGGACATATGTCCTTTGGAGTGGTGGTTGAAGCATGAAGGCACATATGAATCTTTAGCACATGGAAATATCTTGTGATGCTAGCTGCAACAGTGCCATGTGAACGCCTGTTCTCACTTTCAGGTGACATTGTAAACAAGAAGCAGGCAGCATTATCTCCTGCAAATTGTAATTAAACTTGTTTGTCTTAGTGATTGACTGAAGTAGGACTTAGTGGACATGTAGGCTCTAAAGTTTTACATTGTTTTGTTTTTGAGTGCAGTTATGTAACAAAAAAAAATCTACATTTGTAAGTTCAACTTTCATGATAAGGAGATTGCACTACAATACTTGTATTAAGTGAACTGAAAATGCTATTTCTTTTGTTATTTTTACAGTGCAAATATTTTTAATAAAAATAATACGAAGTGAGCACTGTACACTTTGTATTCTGTGTGTAGAAAAACATCCAAAATATTTAATAAATTTCAATTGGTATTCTATTAACAATATGATTTAATTTTTTTGAGTTAACCGCGATTAATCAACAGCCCTAGTTTCTACTTTATTTCCGAGTAAAGTATAGAAGAAACAAGAGGAACAATATGAAGATGAGCGCAATCCACTTGGAGTGGTATCTCATCATGAGCGTGTGGATTTTGGTTTGTAGGTGGAATGTGGAAAATTACCACTACTCTTGTCCCATTTTGACCCTCAGGATGTGATTCCCCTGGGTACACAGCCCATTGGCCTTGTGCCTTCTTATTTCTTGCATTGTGTATTCATGTCTAATTTGTTAATAATTTATTTGCAGTTATTTTACAGCTCCTGAGAATTATGCAATGGTTTCTAAGTTCTCTGGTCTAGTAAACAGGGATATTCTCCAAAAACTTAATAGATAAGTGCATTGTTGGGCCCTTGTGTTCCCTTTCCTCAAAAAAAACCTCATACTATGTTCTAACTTGTTGGTGATTCAACGGGAGACTGTGGTCTTCCTTCTGAGCCAATTCTGATCAGATGATTCAGTAAGGTATTAAAGGTCATTCTGCTATTAGAAGTGACATCTTTCACTGAAGAGAGATAATGAGGTCATGAACATTTATATTAAAATCTCATAACACTTTTTACAAGATTTAGGGGTGTCAGTCCTTGTATCCTGTCTAAGTTATAACTTGAGTCATTGTATATTGTCTACTGTAATTGCTATAGGCCTGGTGTACAATATCTGAAGACTAATGGGTGCTGGAGATAGTCAGCAGAGGGTTTACAATAGAATTTATCAGTGCTTCTTGGGGTTTAATAGTTAGCAGGTAATGCTGAACAAAACTTACGGAAGGAAATATTTTTTTCACACGTTATTGAGCTGTGGAAGTCATTGCCACAGGATACTGTAGAGGCCAAATCCTTAGTAAGATTGTAAACAAGGATTTTAAAAAAGGCAAAGTAGCTGCTTAAAAGAAGAAATCTTTGCCTGCCTTTCAAACAGAAGAGACTTTATGTACGTGAAATTTGTGTTTATATGTATGTTAAGCCATGGTATCCAGTTCCAATCACAATTTTAGTAATTTTGGGTTTCCAGACATAGTTATTTACAATTAGGCACTGCTCAACTGGAGGCTCCTCCTTGAAAATGTTGGTCTTAACATAATATGCAGAACTTTATTTGAATAAACTTTGCTTGACATGCAGAGCTCTCTTTGAAGATCTATGGCTGGTACTACTCCAAAACCTCAGAAGCTGGATATTTGGTTTATAAGTACTGATATGTTCCTGCTGATCACTTCCCACCTGAAGTTCTAATCTGTAGTGGCATCAGAATTGGTTGCTACGGTAAGGATTACATAACTAATGAATAATTATTAGCCAAAGTGCTATAAGGAGGTGTAACTTCATTATTTTTTATGTGTTTGATGCTGTACAAAAGCAAATGAGGCCCTTGCCCAAGAAACTTAGTCTAAATAAATTTCATGTTTGAGTTTCACCATAGCCTTATGACTTTCAGTGGGGAATAAGCAGCAGCTGCAGATGAATTTGCAAGGACTTTTTTTTGTGAAAATATGGCATTATAAACAACAGTCCAAAAAATATTGCTTGCAAACTGAATAGTTTCTAAAGGGATGAGTTTTTTACAGTTTTCTATTAGATGACGCTTCTTGAAAGTGAACCCAAATGCACTTTAAAAAGTTAATTACAATTACAGTAATTTAAAACTGAAGCAATGATGGTGGTATTGAAGCCTTGACTTGATGGAAAAAAGCTAAGGGAGACAGCTGTAGAAGTAGGTAATGTGGACAGGTATATTTCTGCACAGATATGAATCCACAAAGAATTTCTAGACTATCCAAAATTATTGACCTTGAAAACTGTTTTTTGGTTCCTTTTCCTGGTGAATGAGCATTTTGACTAATCTTGTAATACTTCAAATTTAGGAATCAAGTGACATGGAGAAAATGTGTTTAAGATGGTCCATCCAGAAGATTTGTTACTTTGTGAAGATCTTGCTTTTGACTAATATGTAAATACCACGACAACTTCAAATTGAATTATTTTTCTTGAAATCGAGACTCATCTGTTGCCTTCATCAGAAATGTTTTTAACATTTTCAAGAAAAAACATGTCCCAGAAACTGAGTTTGTTGTTGCTGGTGTTTGGATTCATTTGGGGCTTGATGTTGCTGCGCTATACTTTTCAGCATCCAAGGCACCAAAGCAGCGCTGAACTGCGTGAACAGATACTAGACTTAAGTAAAAGATATGTGAAAGCCCTGGCAGAAGAAAATAAGAACATAATGAATGGTGGTAATGGAGCCTCAATGGCAGGATATGGTAAGATTAAATAAACCTGGCTACACAAACCTTTTTGTTCTAAACTGCCTTTGGTACAACATTTAAATCTTATTTTAAATGGTACATGGAACTCTTCAAAATATTTCTTTATGTACTGACTGTGTGTTTGCTCGTTGATAGAAGTTATGCCTTAAAATTAAGCCCTCACACTTGTTCTTTAAACATAGTTGTATGTATTATAGTAATTTGACTGTCAGCATCCATATTAGGTTGCCTTGTTTCTCCACCAATTGCAAATAGAGCTCTGGGGGGTTTTCTTCACAGTAACATGAAGTAGTACATTCATAATGTAGGAATTAAATGTAAAATTAAAACACTTCACTACCCAAACACTGTTACTTTGTGTGTTATTTCTACCTTCTTACTGCTTTTATATCTTTTTTTCCTTTAATTTTCTTCTCTTCCACTATTAACAAACAATGAGAAGCAATCATGATGTTGGGGGCATGATTATGTATTTAGCAGAAGGGGGCAGAGTGCTCCAAATCTCAAGCCTCCATTGTGTTTGCATCATCATATTCCCCTCTGACTTGACACCACTGTGCCCTGTTACCTGTGCACCTGCTATATGTCTATAGCGCATGCTCATCTAGAATGCAAGAGAGATCTGTGTGTGATTTAGTTACTGAGATCTGTTTAATGTAAACACTGAACATTTCTCACTTCAAAAACGTAACACTTTAAACTCTGCAACTCCAGTCTTATGATTTGTCTAGGTGTTCTAACCTCCCATTTGACAAATACAATCTACTTAAATTCCCTACACTATTCTCCAGTGTTTCATTCACACTTAAATTTCTGAGAACTAGATAAAATAAACTCATTGACAGAATACAGGCAGGCATGCAAAACAAAAACTTTTGTGATAACATATGTAATATAGACAAACGAATTAGTTTTCAGAGAGAGAGTTAAATTAGGATTTTACATACAGAGACACTCATTACTATACTTACTGCCCCTTCTTAGAAGGAATTCTAGTTGAGGGTAAATCTCTCTTTCAGTGTGTAGGTCAGGTCCAATATTTTAGGGTGTCAAAATCTTTAACTCAACAAGATCCTTAAAGGGGGGGAAGTACATCTATAACTGGATCTATATTCCTTGGTTCTGTGCAAAGGAATTTATTTGAAACATATTCAGAACAATAAAATTCATTAGTTCACTGATGCAGACTCACCATGAGAGGTTTGATTTGAGAGAATAAGATAAATCCAAATAATGAAGAATTTTGCAAAACTAAGTGTCAAATAATTTGGTCAGGCCAGATGCTCTCAAATTGTGAGGGAATGAACTAATTAATTCTGAAAGAATACATACAGCAAAGTGTTGAGGTTTTTGTTGAATTAATGTTGATTACTGCATTGTTTGTTTAGTAGTCTTGCCTACTGGTGTTCTTCCATCCCACACCTAGATTAACTGTTTTTATAATATCAGTAAGGTCTTCTTCCACCCTTCTTTCTTTTTCTCGATATATAGCTAGGTGCCTTATGAATCTTTTTTACATCAACTTAAGTCTAAATCTTTACATCCAAGAATTTTAACATAGGAAAGAAACTGTATCCTTTTTTCTGCTTTAAGAATTACATTGTGTATTACAATAATGCTTTACCTTGTCCTTGTGGCAGACAGCAAGTTCTGAACTTGTAGAATAATTGGGAAGGAAATAAGATCTATCTTATCTAAGGGTACATCCAGACTACCCGCCTTATCGGCGGGTAGCGATTGATTTCTCAGGGATTGATATATCGCATCTCATGTAGACGCGATATATCGGTCCCTGAACATGCTCCCCGTCGACTCCGGAATTCCACCAGCGCGAACGGCGGTAGCAAAGTCGACAGGGGAGCCGCTGACGTCAATCCTGCGCCGTGAGGACCCAAGATAAATCAGTCTGAGATACTTCGACTTCAGCTCCACTGTTCATGTAGCTGAAGTTGTGTATCTTAGATCGATTCCCACTCCCACCCCCGCCCCAGTGTAGACCAGCCCTAGGGTGGAAAAACATAAGTGCTTTCTAATGCTGCCCAGTGCCAGAAGCTGTTATACAGGTTAAATTTATTTCCTCTCTACTGATGCTGAGGGTTAAAGTCCAAACTATTACCCTTAAATAGTCACTTATCTTTTAAAAAATAAAATGGGGGGAGAAGGGGAGACTAATGTTGTTTTATATTCCGTGATTCAATGGGCCAATTCTCAGCTTGCTACTGTGGTAGTATCTTCTAGTATGCAAAAAATAAGAAATAGTACTTTAACTATATGACATCTAGAATCCATATGTAGGAGAATTAAAGCACATTCTACCTTTTCACTGTCCTCTTCAAACAAATCCAGGAAAAAAGAAAAGCAACTTTTGAAGATATAAATTAGATGTCCAAATCCCCAAATTTCTCTCACACTGCTGATAACATAAATGAACAGTATTCAATGCTGCTTTCTTTGTTTTGTCTTCTTCAGCTGATCTCAAAAGAACAATTGCTGTTCTTCTGGATGACATCTTACAGCGTCTGGTGAAATTGGAAAACAAAGTTGACTACATTGTTGTGAATGGCTCAGCAACAAATACCACCAATGGAACCAGTGGTAATCTGGTGCCAGTAACTACAAGTAAACGTGTAAATGCAGCAAGCAATATTAGATAACATACAAGATCACCTTATGCTACTTTATCGTAGATTCAATTTGATTCAAGAAAAGCTTTTTACCTCTGGGTAGGCAAAGCAATAGTTGACACTAACATGTCGTACACTGTTCTGCTATAGAATGTGCTGGGAACATGCAGTCCCAACTTCTGTACATAAGGGTCTCAAAGGATTAATTTGTTGCTTTCAGATAGTTCTGTTAAAGCAGTGCTGTACAATATCGTATTTAAAGATATTCTGGTAACTTGGCTGTTGTAGTATGCCAAATGGGTCATACTTTGTAATGTTTGAAGTTAAACTAAAATGGAAAAATATATATTCACTTCTAAAATATATTTATTTAAATAAAAATTTAACATATCTTTTTGGATAGATTGATTATATAGCTTAATCATTTTTTGTGTAATCTGTTTTAAACAGGGAACTAAGGATAATGTAATGTTAGAAGATGTGTATTATTTACAGTACAGTATTTTGTTACTTATTAATTTGCTAGTGATATGTTGAAGATAACATTGAGATAATGTTTTAAAAATTGCAACCCAAAGAATGTCTTTATTTGCACTACCTGCTAGAGTAGCTAGAGAGAATTTATTGTATATTAAAAAAAATCAATTCTAATGAAAATCTTAGGTAGCAACACTGTTCAGGTATCTTTGCTCCACAAGTAGATCAATTAGATTATCAAAGGCAAAACAATCTCTGATATCATGCATAGCTGTTTCATAGAAAGATATTTGTGTGTGTATTTTGTAACTTCAGATAAGTTATTTATGAGATGGAAGTCAGTTTTCAGATGTGAATATCTTTATTCATTGCTATTTGTTTTTAATATTTAAGTATCTTGTAGCGTGTGACAAATATAGCGCATCATCTCCTTAAGTTACTTTTTTAAATAGGAGGGAGTAGGTAAATTAAGTTGAAGGGAAGCAGTGCATCTTGGCATATATACTAAAGAGATGCATGTGCTAATGGTATTTTATGAGGGACGTAGGTGGAAGCTAAGGTTACATTGCCTTATATCCACGTTAGCCTTACAGCAATGAAGATTGCAGTGAGGGTGCACTATATTCCAAAATGTGCTTTCTGCATCATAAATGCTAAAATGAAAGTGCCATTCAGCCCTAAGTTTTTTAAAACTATATTGAGTGGTGGTTGTGTTTTTTGGGGGTTTTTTTTTTTTAGAAGTATGTTCAGTAATATTTGCTTTAAATATGCTGTGTAATAGCTTTTTAATATTTTATTTAAAAAAATGGAATAAGACCAGAAGTGCTGGATGACATATGGTCTCAAGGTTTTCTGCCTTTCTCTCTGATGATAGTCTGGACTGGTCTAGAGGAAAGTAGAATATATAAATAAAACTTGAGTTAGTGTCCAACTTTTTCTTATTTTGTGTTTGACATACTGAGTGTAAACTTTTTTTTTCCAGGAAGAAAGAAAACTAAATTTGTATTTGTGAAAGTTTTTTTTTAATTAAATGATTTGCCATTTCCTATTTTCTACACGTACTCTCCACGTACCTTGAGACTTTAAACTATTGATCTTTGTAATTTATCACTAATCATAAAGTCTGCTATTTATCTCATAGGTTATATAAGTAGAGGAGAGTATAATTCACTTGGTTTTGGAACCCCAATATTTTTCAAAAACTTTGCCTAGTTTGGTGGGGAGAGAAGAAAATATGACTGTGCAATAGTTTTGGAGTGGGGGAAGCTTTCAAAGGCATAGAAAAGGAAGGGTTTAGATTTATTAGGAACTGAGGAAACTTGGAAAGCAGGAACCTATACAGGAAGGATAGGCTCCATCTAAACCAAAATGGAACCAGATTGCTGGCATTTAAAATTAAAAAGTCATAGAGCAGTTTTTAAACTAAGGATTGGGGGGAAAGCTGACAGGTGCAGAGGAGCATGTGGTTCGGAAATCCCTTAGGGGAGGATAGAGTTAAAGTAATAGCAAAAAAAATTTTAAGTACATCAGAAGCAGGAAGCCTGCTAAACAACCAGTGGGGCCACTGAATGATCAAGATGATAAAGGAGCACTCAAGGAGGCTAAGGCCATTGTGGCGAAACTAAATGAATTCTTTGCATCACTCTTCATGGCTGAGGATGCCCTACACCATAGTCTCATCCACGCATTGAGACTCTGCAGTTCTGCCTGTCTAACTGGCCCTGAGTGTGGAACTGGAAGCATTTCAGAGAATGCTACCATGGAGGTCCTGGACTTCAATCTTTTACCTAGCAGCCTAAATTTGGCCTCCAGGACCTCTCTCTTATCCTTCCCTATGTCACTGGTACCTACGTGTACCACAACCACTGGCTCCGCCCCCACACTACAAATAAGCCTATAAAGATGTCTCAAGAGATCGCAACCTTTGCACCAAGCAGGCAAGTCACCATGCAATTCTCGCAAACCCATTTATCTATGTTTCTAATGATTGAATCACCCATTACTAATACCTGTCTCTTTCTAACAACTGGAGTTCCCTCCACTGGAGAGGAATCCTCAAGTGCAAGAGGATACCACATCATTATCTGGAAGAAGAGTCCCAACTATTGGATCATTTCCCTCTGCTCCAGTTGGATGTTCTCCTTCCCTGAGAGCACTGAGGTTGTCAGACTGAGGGTGGGACTGTTCCAGTGTCCTGGAAAGTCTAATCTATGTACCTCTCTGTTTCCCTTAACTCCTCCAGCTCAGTTACCATGGCCTCCAAAGACTGTACACAGTCTCTGAGGGCTAGTTCCTTGCACCAAATGCACACATATACCACCTACCATAGGGCAGGTAATCACACATGCTGCATTGGGTGCAATAAACTAGGTAGTCCCCACTCTGTTGATGGACTTCTGCCTGCATTCTCCTTTTACTCCTGGTTCCTTGGTGGTTGTTTTTATCAGGGGATGTTTTTAGCTTAAGTTTAAAGAAGTGTATGGAATATTAAGTGTATGTAGTCCCCCCACACTCCCCCTGTAAGCTCCCTCACAAAACTTCCCTGTTAACCACTCCTGTTCACTAGATCCTCTGGTCACTTAGAAGCAGGCTTTTTAAAGCCCTGGTTTTCCTGAGTAGCCCTGCCCTCTGGTTAAGGGTTGATGGGTGCTAAAGGGCTTACAGATCAAAGCCTTGTTAAGAAGCTCTCAGCCTTGCCTAGCAGACTGCTAGGCTCAGCACCCATACAGTCAGCACATGGTCCCCCAAACAAACAGACCACACGGTATGTTTCAGTTCAGCAGCAAGCACAGCACAACAAACACACACCAGATAACAAACTTACCCCAAGGGTCATGTAAGCGCTTCTTCACTTGGAGAAGTCCCTTGCAAAACTCCCCTGTTCGCTAGCTCTTTGCCCGGGCACTGTGGATAAGGGATTCTGATGACTGATGAGCTTGTGTAGATGTGTGCAATCATACAACTATTACAAAGCAGTTCTCTAGTTTTGTAGTAAACAGTTGCACTATCTATCAGCTTTGTGTAATACACATACTGGATATAAGCTTATAAAAATACTAAATATTTAAGGAGAACATGTAGATAACAAATATTAAATTACTTTTGCAGGTGGAACAGATGTCTCACTACTGTTTTAACAATATAGTGTTATTCTTCTAATTTCAGGTTATGTCAGAAACCACAAAAGAATTAGGCTGTTTCAAACTGGTACAACACAGAATTTATTTGTAAATAATTTTTTTAGCTGGTAACTACTCTGATACCAACTGATTTATTTATTTATTTTAAGTTTTACTGTATTTTTCTAATGGACCTGAATTTTCTCAATCACAATGTTTCATGCCCCTTTTGGGCATAAAGTAATTCAGGTATTCCTGCTTTTCAGTGATTGGCTAACTTGGGCAGGGAAAGCTAGTGAGATCAACACCTAAAATAAAGGTCATAACTTGCTAGATAAGAACAGACGAGGACGGAAAAAGTAGTCTTGGCAACTGCTACCTGGACAGCTACAAGCACCTGGGAATCCAATACAATCCCCAATATGTTCCATACCTGATTACTATAGGAAGCATACATGTCCGATCAAGGCAACTGAAAAAAACTCTCTCATTTTTCTGTTGCCTTCTCCAATCTGTGAATTACTTCAGTTTTATCCTGTTTGAGTCCAAGCCCGCTAGCCCTCATCTAAGCTCCAGTCTCACAAGCCCATGGGTCAATTGCTAATTTTCTGTCATCTGAAATGGAGACTTTAACAAACTGCAGCCCCAATGCAACCACTTCTAACAGGTTTATGTTGGTGTGCATACAGTACCTAGCACAATGGAGCCCTGACCAAAAGTTGGGGCCTCTAGCTGTTGTTGTAATCCAAATAATATATGTTGAACAGGAGCAGTGGCAGAGCCTTGAACAGCCCCATATTAGAGAATCATTGGAGCATATAAAATGTCCTCCCTCACAAAAAAACCCTCTGGGATCTGTCTTGAAGAATCCCATCCATTGCTATTAGGTCACAGATGCGTGCAGATCTAGTTTTATTTTTTTAATAAACAGAGAGATGTAGCTAAAAGTAAATCTGGCAGAACATCAGTCTCCTGGGCATCCAGTCATGTGCTTTAGCACTACATTCTCCCTCTTTAATTGGCTCATTATTTCTTGGGTACAATCTTCTTCTTTCTAAAGCTGTTAATTGTTTGCCAGAATCTTTCTGTAAGGCTAGGTTAAAATATTTTATAAATATATAAAAATATATAAAAATAGGGGAAAAATATATTAGTTCACCCTGAGAGTACTTGCTAGTGGAGAAAACTTTTTTTTTAAATAAACAAGAGGCTTAAATTCTATTGCATAACCAAAACCCGGCAAAATTATCAGAATACTCCATTCTACAATATGGAGATGAACTGAATAAATGAGGTCATTAATACATGAAGTCATTTCAACTGCTTTTTAAATAAGCAGATATAACCTTAGTGCAGTTTTCAGTTTGCATTTTTAGGTGCCTAAATACCTTTGAAAAATCTGGCCCTGTGTGCTCTTCCTCCTGGTTTGTGTTCATAGATCAGAAGAGGAAAATAAGTTTTTCTGCTTTATCAACTCCCAGTCGGTTTCTCATCTTTGAACTAGTTCAAATTAAGAAAATATTCTGAACCTACTAGCTAAATTGAAACTAAAAGCTTTGGGCAAGAGCTTTTCTACACAACAGAACTGAGCAAGTACTTACATTTGCAAAAATGTAAATACCATAATTTGCTCCGTTGTACAAACTGAAAATATAGATACTTAATGTAGTACAGGCTATTGTGACATTTATAAAACTTGAGTTGATCTCAAAAGTTAAACATGTTTTCTCTCTGACCTATGCAGAAAGTCTAAAAGAAATTGGGCTTGTTTAATCCTGAGAAAAGAGTGGATGAGACCTGAAACTAGTCTTCAGATATGTTAAGGGCTGTTAGAAAGAGGATGGTTCTCTATGTCCACTGAAAGGAGGACAAGAAGTAATCTGCTTACTCGCAAAAAGTGAGATATAGGTTGAGATATTAGGAAAAACTTTCTATCACAATAGCTAAGTATTGGAATAGGCTTCCAGAGTTCCAAGGGAGGTTGCAGAATTCCTAATGCGGGAAATTTTCAGAACATGTTGGGTTCTCAAAACATTTTTTTTTTGGGTGGCCTCAGAATATGGCCACCAACCCTTGCTGGTGGTAGCTCTGACAATTTTTCCAAGCACAAGCCCTGCTGCCCCAGGCTGAAGCCCAGAGCCCACTGAGCACACACATTGGCCCCACATGTCTGGAGAAGCACTGCCTAGAGCCTCCAGGAGGCTGCATTGTGCAGGGTGCTGATCCCCTGCTGGCAGCAAACAACAAGGCAGCCAGGAGCAACAGCCTTGCCGCCCTGCCCTGCCCCCCCCCCCAATCTCTGCCCAGGAGGCTGTTGTGGCCACATTTGAGAAACACTGGGATAGATAAACACCTGTCAGCAATGGTCTAGGTATAGTTGGTTCTACCTCAACCCTGCGGCTGGACTTGATCTCTTCATGTCCTTTCCTGCCCTACCTTTTTATGATTCTGTGAAGCAGGGGATGCTGACTATTGAAAAGACTACACACAAAGCAAGCACACCGTAAAAATATTTTCCCCCTTGAAACTTGATTATACTTATCTTAGGGTTATTTGTAAGTGCACTCAAAAATAAAATAACTTCACATAAAACTATGCAGTGTTGTAGCCATAGTGGTCCCAGGATATTAGAGAGACAACAGCCATAGGTATTAGGATGACTCCTCAGTATGCCAACCTCTTCATGGGCCACCTTGAAGAAGAATTTCTGGACAAATGCACCATTAAACCAATTAAATACCTGAGATACATCAATGATATTTTCAGCCTCTAGTCTGGACAGATGACCTAAACTCCCTCATAAATTTCCACCACAACTTCAACTGCCACCACCATCCATCTTTTAAACTCTCTTTGGAACATTTCCACAACAGCATCAACTTCCTCGACACCATGATCAGCTTCAACAATGGAACCCTACAGACAATTATATACAAGAAATCCATGTATCACCACACCTACCTTCTTAGATCCGGTGACCACCCCAAACACGCCAAGAAATCTGTTCTCTACTGCCAGGGACCCACAATACCACAGAATATACTCCAAGGAGAAAGTCTGGGATACGCACCTTACACACTCAATACCACCTTCACCAAACAAGGACACTTGGCCCATTAAAATTTGCTCCTGGCTCTCCTTCCTCTCCTGCCTATTTTATAATTTCCATTTAGAGTCTCTTTCCATACCCTGTGGTCTTGTTTTTCAGCATCTGAGGATTGGAGCACCTCTCAGAAACATGTCCTCTTTGCTCCTTCTTGGTCACTTCCTTATCTGGCGGAGGCGCTCTGCCAGTGTATAAGAGGTTCCCCTGAAGACCACATCTGCAGAAGCATAAGAAACAACAAGCAGAAGCATGACTGTTAGTGCACTAACTGCATCAAATCATTATAGTAAAATACATCTCTTTCTAACTGTTCCTTGGCAAGCACGCAGCTTGGCAAACAGCGTAAACATGGTGAGTTTGAGACGGGGATGGGCTCAAGATGGGACAAAGGGTCTAGGTAATTTTTTTAAGGGGATCACTGCAAGCAACTAGGGTAGGGTGACCAGACAGCAAATGTGAAAAATCGGGATGGGTGGGGGGTAATAGGAGCCTATATAAGAAAAAGACCCCAAAATCGGGACATCTGATCACCCTAAACTATGGACAAAATTGTAAAGTCTGTTACCATTTTCCACAGGGAGGGGTCATTGAAGCCAATATCTCACTCCTGAGGGTAAGCAAGGATGCAAGGGTGCATCTCCTGCATGCATGTGGCTTCAGATTCGGTCCCTATGCTGCTTGCTTATGTGCTGCTTTGGTCCCTGCAAAAGTGATTGCCGATTGGCATGGGAAAGTCTCCTACAATGGAGAAGGAACAAAGTAGCTCTGCCAAGGAACCTTTGGCAGAGAATTGGCAAATACCTTCAGGAAAGTTTTCTAGAGATCTCTTTGGAAGAGTCTCATGAAATCTCAGTGTGTATTAACACAGTGTTCCACCCCACTGCATAGCTGCACAGTGGAATGTGAAGCACATGCAAACACAGCTAATCTTGTTCATTTCTATCCCTTAACCTACTCCTAGCATATAACAAAGCAAAGGACAGCTCTCTCTCATATAAACCAGCAAGGTCAATTAAAAATGATCACTTACCCCCTCTCTGCATCATACACATCAGAGACAGAGTGCTGGGACTGGCTTGAACCCTCCTTGGTCGAGAAAAGGTCCTGGCTTGCCATGGTACTAGATGACTCTCTTGCCTGTCCTATCTTGTCCTCCAACACAACCTCCTTGTCCACCACTTTGTCCTCGGGTTGAGTCTGCTCTCTTCCTTCCCCTCCTGAAGCGTCCACAGAGCTCTTTGTGATGGAGGTGGGTTTGCTGCTGAGGATGGCATCCAGCTCTTTATAGAAGCAGCAGGTCTTCAGCACAGCACCAGAGCAACAGTTTGACTCCCTTGCTTTCTAGTATGCCTGCTTATGCTCCTTTATCTTTGCATGGCACTGATGCATGTCCCATTTGTAGCCCTTATCCAACATGCCATGAGAAAACTGCCCATAAGTATCAAAGTTCCTACTGGGGTGGAGCTGCGTAGCCTCCTCTCCCCACACAGCGAGCAGATCCAACAATTCAGGTGTGCTCAAGCGGAGAGCATTTGCTGAGTGTTCAGCTGGGAAGATGCGATGTGAGCTGTCCACATTGTGCAAACAAAGTGGAATTTAAAAAATTCCTGGACATTTAAAGGAGGGAGGGGCAGAAGCTTGTGTACCTGAGTGCAGGGCAGTGGAGTTCAGAAGGGTTAGGATGGGCATTGTGCGACACCTCCTAGGCCACGTCCAGACTAGGTATTAAAATCGATTTTAGATACGCAACTTCAGCTACGGGAATAACGTAGCTGAAGTCGAATTTCTAAAATCGAGGTACTCACCAGTCTGGACGGCGCGGCATCGATGTCCGCTGCTCTCCGTGTCGATTCCGGAACTCCGTTCAGGTTGATGGAGTTCCGGAATCGATGTAAGCGCGCTCGGGGATCGATACACCGCGTCCAGACTAGACGCGATATATCGATCCCCGAACAATCGATTTTAACCCGCCGATGCCGCAGGTTAGTCTGGACGTGGGCTTAGAGACCGTTTACAGTGACATAACCAAGTGCAGTGTCTACACTGAGACTTTGTCAATAAAACTTTGCTGCAAAAAGCTCTACTCGTCTGGCAGAGGTGGTTTTATTATGTCGGCATGGGCGGGAGGAGCGTTTCAGTGTGTACACCTTCACCGTTTTGTCCACGAAAGTTGATTTTTGTCGATAAAACTCTAATTAGCTAAGTCCCTAGTGTGGACCAGCCCTTATACTGGCATAAAGCCTTATCTACAATGAAAGCCAGTCGGTGGGGGCTGTACTGCGGTACCCGCCGCGGCTGGGCGGGGAAGCTCTGGGAAGGCGCAGTTGGCCAGTCCCCGCTGGAGACCCGTTGAACCGGCGCCAGCCTAGTAACGGCCCGGGAGTGCGAAGGGCGGGGGTAACCGCTCGTCTCCCGCCTGGGCCGCCTGCCCCCTCGGCTGGGAGGGAGGCGCTTCCGAGCGGGAAGCCGGCGCTGCGGGGCGGCCCTCGGGCCTGGAAGACCAGCGCAGATGGAGCGGCTGCGGGTGCAGGCGGAGGGCGCGGCGGCGGTGGACGAGTACGTGGAGTACCGGAGGTGAGGAGCCGCCTGCACTGGGGGACGAGACCGCACTGAGCGCAGGGGCTGCGGATAACGTGAAGGCCCTTCCTGGTGTGGCTGAGGCGGGCGCGAGTCTCCGCCACTCCCCCGGTCCTAGGGATGGGGGCGCAGATGGCTGCTGTGTAGTTCGCAGGCTCTTTCTCCTGCCCCCGCAGGGGCTGGGCTGGGCTGGGAGATGGCTGGGGGGGGGTCAGTCTCTCCCCCCTACTCCTTGTTCTGGAGATGGGGGGCAGGGGGTGCTGGTTGAAGCAGCAGGAGTCACGCTCCTCGGGGAAACATGTTATTAAAGCTGAAATGCCGTTTTACGAGAGAATGAACGTGAATCCCTGGCGGGGCTGCTTTGGAGAATGCAGGTAGGGGAATCCTCTAAATTAAAAATGTTGGACACTGGGTAATTTCTCAGCCAAATCAGCCTCTGCTGTTAGACCCCTGGGAACCTGATGCCATAATGCAAAATTATACCAATATATTTGATCTGAAAAGGTTTTTTTCTCATGTAAATCCGTCCCCTCCCAATGATCTTTACAAACCTGGAATCTTCCTTGTTTTGTTTTATGAGACACAGGGCAAGGACACTTTTTTCCTCCATGGAAACACCAAAGCAACAAAGCTTCTTTTTTAGCAGAGGGGAAGGAGTGTTTTGTAATTAAAAATGTTATTTAATACTCCACATGAGGGTATAATCCTGATGTTATCTACCTTTTGCTGTTAGACTTCTTTTTCTGCTGTGCAATATGCTACGGGTGATTTTTAAGTTATCATTCATTGAAATTCTGGGTATGAGAGCTCAGCAAAGTTTAGGAGTCACTAGGACTCCAGAATGTTTTCATGAGTTCTGTGGCTATGTCAGAACACTTTAGAACTTAAAAAAATGTTTCTTTTTCAAAAGGCAGGAGGAGGAAATCTTCCAACTACCCTATGCAATGCCTTTGTCTCTGATGTTATGGCTCTATTAATATTTGTCTCTTCTAGCTTTGTCTGTGAATATTTTGACATGCAAGTATCTTTTCTGTTGACATATTGTGACTGGGCACAGACTCACCCAGCAGCACCTCCTGCTGGTTGTCCTCAGAAATCAGCATCCAGACTCCAGAGCGCCCTCTTCAGGCTAGTGTTTCACCACCACTGCTGGCCTCCTGTGTCCCCCCAAGGACCCCAGTGCCCTTTTAACTGGGTGCTGCCACCTGGCAGTACCCCCACCATTCTAAGTCTCCCCCTCCTAGGGGAACCCCCCCCACACACACTATTCCCACTTCACCTCAGTCTTGGCTACTGCCCAGTCTCCATCTAGCCTCATTCACTTGGGCAGACTGCAGTATAAACCACTCATCACTAGCAAAGGAGTTCAGACCTGCTGCTTCTGCCTACCTATGGGCTGCCCCATTGCAACCCTGAACCTGTTCGGCCTATAGTCAGGCCTGCAGCCCAGGGCTTTCTAGCTCAGAGCTCCCAGCTCCCCTGGCCCTTCCCCAGCTAGGTATCTTGCATGGGTCCCTGAAGCCAGGCCCTTCTCCTTCTACAAACAGAGGAAGACTGAGTGGACTTCTGGCTCACAGCCTCTTATTGGGGTCGGCTGGGCCTGATTGGAGCATGGCCACAGCTGAGCCTACTTTCTTCCAATCAGCCCAGGCTTCTTGCCCCAACCACAGCTCTCTCATCTTTTAGATATTATATCTCAGTTGAAATATGATAGTTGAAATTATGTTTCTGTTTCCCCTGCCCAGGCGTGCTTGTATGCCTGCCATCTGCCCAAGAGTAAACTTTTGTGAAATAGTTTAGTGGGACAATAAGCCAGTTCTACTATTTTTTTCAGCAAATACAAGTTGACACATTTTATTTTGACAATTATAAAAATGTCCCCATTTATAAGAATCTATAGGTGTATCTTGTTAAAATAATAACTTTAAAAAAAACCCAAAAGTGATTTAGCTCCTGTTTTACTGAGCATACATGATGCAATAGCTTGCACACTATTTTTAGCTTAAGAAAACATTCAGTAAAATATGAAAGATGCAGGTAATCATACTTTTTATCCATATATGTTCAAAATGCTTTAAAAAATAGGGTAACTTTCAATAAATTGTGATATCAGGTGTTGATGAAATGTGTTAGCACATATTACTGTGATATTGTACGTTACTGATATTTTGTGAATTTGCATATGTATATCCACACTGTAGCTTACTGAAAAACAGGCCCATATTATATCTATTGTAGAAAGTAATACCACATGCAACTTATCATAATAATACTATAAATGTTTATAACATTTTATAAACATGAATTAATGAAATTTAACAACTCCGTGAGGCAGGTAAGTATTATTCCTGTTACACAAATGAGGAAACCGAAGGCCTTCTAGGGCTTGTCCTCACTGTAGAGTTAACTAGAATTATAACTTGAGTGTTGCCCCTTAAGTCCTGTACACATACACAGATCTGTAGCTCGAGCATAGTTAATCCAAGCTGGCTGGCCTATTGGGATGTAGGTTACTGTTCTGGTTAGCACGGCTCATCAGCTGCTTATAGCAGTGTTTCTCAGCTCGGTTATGTGTACACAGAGGTTTTCCATGGCGTACATCAACACATCTTGATCTTTGCCTAGTTTTACAACAGGCTGCATAAAAAGCACCAAAGTCAGTACAAACTAAAATTGAATATAGACAAAATGAGAAAATAAGCAATTTTTCAGTCAGTGTGCTGTGACACGTGTATTTTTATGTTTGATTTTGTAAGCAAATAGTTTTTAAGTGAGATCAAACTTTGGGTATGCAAGGCAAATCAAGACTTCTGAAAGGGGTACAGTAGTTTGGAAAGGTTGAAACCTACTGGCTTACATAATTTTGTGCTGCTAATACACTATTCGATACAACTGGAGTGTTATTTCATGGTGTGGTAGCTCTCATTCAAGCTGGGTTAATGTCAGAAGAGTTAACTCAAGTATAGATAACTCTGGAGTAAAGACATAGCCGTATAGCAGTGGCCCCTGAACTTTTTAGGGTCATGCCCCCTTACCTCTGTCTGCACCTCCCCACCCCCACCCTGAGCCAGGGACAGGAGTGGAGTCACGTCTCCTGGGGCAGGTGGGGACGTGGATAGGGGTAAGGGAGCGAGATTTAGAGTGGATCTGGGGTTGGGAGTGAGCCAGGGCCGGGGCTAGGAACAAAGTCGCAGCGAGGGGCTAAGGCTGGGGGCGGGGGTGGAGCCGCAGCTGGGCTGCGATGGGTGCAGGGCTGCAGTGAGGCTGAGGCCAAGGCCAAGGCCAGAAGCTGGGGATATGGCTGGGGGAAGGGCCAGAACAGAGTTGGGGGTGTGTGGTGCTTCCTCTACACCCCCTGTGGGGGCTGGCCTGGGAACCACCGCACGCCACTGAACATTCCTCTATGTCCCCCCAGGGTGTTGTGCCCCACAGTTTGGGGACCTCTGCTGTAGAGAGATGATGTGACTTGTTAGAGGTCATGCAGGAAGTCTGAGTCAGAGCTAGGAAGACCCCAGCATTCCTGACTTGCAGTCCATTTTCTTCAATGAAAAAAGGAACTTGGTAGGTCGCCTCAACTCCATCCTTCGAGATACTTTTCATGGTATTAAAACCAGTTTATAAGCATTTGTTTAAAAACTTGAGTACAGTTCCTTACAAAGGCCCTCTCTAGGGTACTATTATGGAAGATAAAATAATGTTCAGTGTTGTTTACTGGTGCATCATTATATATTTTCAGAATTGCAACCTATCTTTGCCTCCCTCGATTTTACTGGAAGTTAAATGTAATTAAAATATTATGAAACACAATTACATGTTGCAGAATTGTAGGTGATGACGACGGAGGAAAACTTTTTACCCCAGAGCAATATGAAGAATACAAAAGAAAAATGTTACCAATACGATTACAGAACAGATTGTACGTGAGCTGGAGATCACCAACTGGGATGGACTGTAAACTTGTGGGCCCGGAAACACAGTGTTTTTGTACCCATAGGTGAGTTTTTTTTTCTTGCTGCTGAACTTTCTTTTTACTTAGAAAATGTGAAATGCTTATAAAAAGCACTGTCATACCAGTAATGAACTTGAGAATCTAGAGATGTAAAGATTGATAATATTTAAGGAAGCATTTTTGAAACGAAAGAAATAATTCCATAGTGTTCCATAAATACATAAGAACAGCTGTACCGGGTCAGACCAAAGGTCCGTCTAGCCCAGTATCCTGTCTACCGACAGTGGCCAATGCCAGGTGCCCCAGAGGGAGTGAACCTAACAGGCAATGATCAAATGATCTCTCTCCTGCCATCCATCTCCATCCTTTGATAAACAGAGGCTAGGGACACCATTCCTTACCCATCCTGGCTAATAGCCATTTATGGACTTAACCACCATGAATTTATCCAGTTCTCTTTTAAATACTGTTATAGTCCTAGCCTTCACAACCTCCTCAGGTAAGGAGTTCCACAAGTTGACTGTGCGCTGCGTGAAGAACTTCCTTTTATTTGTTTTAAACCTGCTGCCTATTAATTTCATTTGGTGATCCCTAGTTCTTGTATTGTGGGAATAAGTAAGTAACTTTTCCTTATCCACTTTCTCCACATCACTCATGATTTTATATACCTCTATCATATCCCCCCTTAGTCTCCTCTTTTCCAAGCTGAAGAGTCCTAGCCTCTTTAATCTTTCCTCATATGGGACCCTCTCCAAACCCCTAATGATTTTAGTTGCCCTTTTCTGAACCTTTTATAGTGCCAGTATATCTTTTTTGAGATGAGGATACCACATCTGTACGAAGTATTCGAGATATGGGCGTACCATGAATTTATATAAGGGCGATAATATATTCTCAGTCTTATTCTCTATCCTCTTTTTAATGATTCCTAATATCCTGTTTGCCTCTGCACACTGCGTGGACATCTTCAGAGAACTATCTATGATGACTCCAAGATCTTTTTCCTGACTCATTGTAGCTAAATTAGCCCCCATCATATTGTATGTATAGTTGGGGTTATTTTTTCCCATATGCATTACTTTACATTTATCCACATTAAATTTCATTTGCCATTTTGTTGCCCAGTCATTTAGTTTTGTGAGATCTTTTTGAAGTTCTTCACCGTCTGCTTTGGTCTTAACTATCTTGAGCAGTTTAGTATCGTCTGCAAACTTTGCCACCTCACTGTTTACCCCTTTCTCCAATCATTTATGAGTAAGTTAAATAGGATTGGTCCAAGGACTGACCCTTGGGGAACATCACTAGTTACTCCTCTCCATTCTGAGAATTTACCATTAATTCCTACCCTTTGTTCCCTGTCTTTTAACCAGTTCTCAGTCCATGAAAGGACTTTCCCTTTTATCCCATGACAGCTTAATTTATGTAAGAGCCTTTGGTGAGGGACCTTGTCAAAGGCTTTCTGGAAATCTAAGTACACTATGTCCACTGGATCCCCCCTGTCCACATGTTTGTTGACCCCTTCAAAGAACTCTAATAGATTAGGAAGACATGATTTCCCTTTACAGAAACCATGTTGACTATTGCTCAACAGTGTATGTTTTACTATGTGTCTGGCAATTTTATTCTTAACTATTGTTTCGACTAATTTGCCCGGTACTGATGTTAGACTTACTGGTCTGTAATTGCCGGGATCCCCTGTAGAGCCCTTTTTAAATATTGGCGTTACATTAGCTAACTTGCAGTCATTGAATACAGAAGCTGATTTAAAAGACAGGTTACATACCTTAGTTAATAGTTCTGCAACTTCACATTTGAGTTCTTTCAGAACTCTTGTGTGAATGCCATCTGGTCCCAGTGACTTGTTAATGTTGAGTTTATCAATTAATTCCAAAACCTCCTCTAGTGACACTTCAATCTGTGACAGTTCCTCAGATTTGTCACCTACAAAAGCCGACTCAGGTTTGGGAATTTCCCTAACATCCTCAGCCATGAAGACTGAAGCAAAGAATCCATTTAGTTTCTCTGCAATAACTTTATCGTCTTTAAGCGCTCCTTTTGTATCTCGATCATCAAGGGGCCCCACTGGTTGTTTAGCAGGCTTCCTGCTTGTGATGTACTTAAAAAACATTTTGTTATTACCTTTGGAGTTTTTGGCTAGCCATTCTTCAAACTCCTCTTTGGCTTTTCTCATTACACTCTTGCACTTAATTTGGCAGTGTTTATGCTCCTTTCTATTTGCCTCACTAGGATTTGACTTCCACTTTTTAAAGGAAGTCTTTTTATCTCTCACTGCTTCTTTTACATGATTGTTAAGCCACGATGGCTCTTTTTTAGTTCTTTTACTGTGTTGCTTAATTTGGGGTATACATTGAAGTTGGGCCTCTATTATGATGTCTTTAAAAAGCGCCCATGCAGCTTGCAGGGATTTCACTTTAGTCACTGTACCTTTTCACTTCTGTTTAACTAATCCCCTCATTTTTGCATAGTTCCCCCTTTTGAAATGAAATGCCACAGTATTGGGCTGTTGAGTTGTTCTTCCCACCACAGGGATGTTGAATGCTGTTATATTATGGTCACTATTTCCAAGCAGTCCTGTTATAGTTACCTCTTGGACCAGCTCCTGCACTCCACTCAGGATTAAATCTAGAGTTGCCTGTCCCCTTGTGAATTCCTGTACCAGCTGCTCCATGAAGCAGTCATTTAAAGTATCGATAAATTTTCTCTCTGCATTTTGTCCTGAAGTGAAATGTTCCCAGTCAATATGGGGATAATTGAAATCCTCCACTATTATTGAGTTCTTAATTTTGATAGCCTCTCTAATTTCCCTTAGCATTTCATCATCACTATCACTGTCCTGGTCAGGTGGTCGATAATAGATCCATAGTGTTATATTCTTATTAGAGCATGAAATTTCTATCCGTAGAGATTCTATGGAATATGTGGATTCACTTAAGTTTTTTACTTCATTTGATTCTACATTTTCTTTCACATATAGTGCCACTCCCCCCCCCCCCCCCGCATGACCTGTTCAGTTCTTCTGATATATTTTATACCCAGGAATGATTGTGTCCCATTGATTGCTCTCAGTCCACCAGGTTTCTGTGATGCCTATTATATCAATATCCTTTATAACAAGGCACTCTAGTTCACCCATCTTATTATTTAGTTGTCTAGCATTTGTGTACAAGCACTTTAAAAACTTGTCACTGTTTATTTGTGTGCCCTTTTCTGATGTGTCAGATTCTTTTTTAAGTGAATGTTTATCATCTGATCTGGCCATTACATTATCCTCTTCCATCCTCTGCTCCTGACTATAACCTGGAGATTCTCTATCATTAGACTTTGCCTTGCATGGTGTCAAGTATCAGAGGGGTAGCCGTGTTAGTCTGGATCTCTAAAAGCAGCAAAGAATCCTGTGGCACCTTATAGACTAACAGATGTTTTGGAGCATGAGCTTTCGTGGGTGAATACCCACTTCATCAGATGCATGTAGTGGAAATTTCCAGGGGCAGGTGTATATATGCGAGCAAGCTAGAGATAATGAGATTAGTTCAATCAGGGAGGATGAGGCCCTGTTCTAGTAGTTGAGGTGTGAAAACCAAGGGAGGAGAAACTGGTTTTGTAGTTCGCAAGCCATTCACAGTCTTTGTTTAATCCTGAGCTGATGGTGTCAAATTTGCAGATGAACTGAAGCTCAGCAGTCTCTCTTTGAAGTCTGGTCCTGAAGTTTTTTTGCTGCAGGATGGCCACCTTAAGGTCTGCGATAGTGTGGCCAGGGAGGTTGAAGTGTTCTCCTACAGGTTTTTGAATATTGCCATTCCTAATATCTGATTTGTGTCCATTTATCCTTTTCCGTAGAGACTGTCCAGTTTGGCCGATGTACATAGCAGAGGGGCATTGCTGGCATATGATGGCATATATTACATTGGTGGAAGTGCAGGCGAATGAACCGGTGATGGTGTGGCTGATCTGGTTAGGTCCTGTGATGGTGTCGCTGGTGTAGATATGTGGGCAGTTGGCATCGAGGTTTGTTGCATGGATTGGTTCCTGAGCTAGAGTTACTTTGGTGCGGTGTGCAGTTACTGGTGAGAATATGTTTCAGGTTGGCAGGTTGTCTGTAGGCGAGGACTGGCCTGTGAAAGTGTGGTATCATTGTCCACCATCATTGGGTTGTAGATCCCTGATGATGCGTTGGAGGGGTTTTAGCTGGGGACTGTATGTAATGGCCAGTGGAGTCCTGTTGGTTTCTTTCTTGGGTTTGTCTTGCAGTAGGAGGCTTCTGGGTACACGTCTGGCTCTGTTGATCTGTTTCCTTATTTCCTCGTGCGGGTATTGTAGTTTTGAGAATGCTTGGTGGAGATTTGGTAGGTGTTGGTCTCCATGCCTCCAGCTTCCATCCCGGGCACATCACACGATCCATTGTCTACAGCCAAGCACTGAGGTACAACCGCATCTGCTCTAACCCCTCAGACAGAGACCAACACCTACAAAATCTCCACCAAGCATTCTCAAAACTACAATACCCGCATGAAGAAATAAGGAAACAGATCAACAGAGCCAGACGTGTACCCAGAAGCCTCCTACTGCAAGACAAACCCAAGAAAGAAACCAACAGGACTCCACTGGCCATTACATACAGTCCCCAGCTAAAACCCCTCCAACGCATCATCAGGGATCTACAACCCATCCTGGACAATGATCCCACACTTTCACAGGCCTTGGGTGGCAGGCCAGTCCTCGCCTACAGACAACCTGCCAACTTGAAACATATTCTCACCAGTAACTGCACACCGCACCATAGTAACTCTAGCTCAGGAACCAATCCATGCAACAAACCTCGATGCCAACTGCCCACATATCTACACCAGCGACACCATCACAGGACCTAACCAGATCAGCCACACCATCACCGGTTCATTCGCCTGCACTTCCACCAATGTAATATATGCCATCATATGCCAGCAATGCCCCTCTGCTATGTACATCGGCCAAACTGGACAGTCTCTACGGAAAAGGATAAATGGACACAAATCAGATATTAGGAATGGCAATATTCAAAAACCTGTAGGAGAACACTTCAACCTCCCTGGCCACACTATCGCAGATCTTAAGGTGGCCATCCTGCAGCAAAAAAACTTCAGGACCAGACTTCAAAGAGAGACTGCTGAGCTTCAGTTCATCTGCAAATTTGACACCATCAGCTCAGGATTAAACAAAGACTGTGAATGGCTTGCGAACTAGAAAACCAGTTTCTCCTCCCTTGGTTTTCACACCTCAACTACTAGAACAGAGCCTCATCCTCCCTGATTGAACTAACCTCGTTATCTCTAGCCTGCTTGCATATATATACCTGCCCCTGGAAATTTCCACTACATGCATCTGATGAAGTGGGTATTCACCCATGAAAGCTCATGCTCCAAAACGTCTGCTAGTCTATAAGGTGCCACAGGATTCTTTGCTGCTTTATCATTAGACTCTCCCCTAAGAGAAGTCTGTGTCCGATCCACATGCTTCTCTACAGCAGTCGACTTTCCCCCATCTCCTAGTTTAAAAACTGCTCCACAACCTTTTTAATGTTTAGTGCCAGCACTCTGGTTCCACTTTGGTTTAGGTGGATCCCATCTCTCCTGTATAGGCTCCCCCCATCCCAAAAGTTTATAAATGCAGTTTATGCTTGGAACCGTGAGTCTATCAGAGACTGAAATGGTTAGAGGTAAATTCAAGAGTTTAGAGCTTTGAAGCTACTGATATTTTTACACTTATTGTGTGGCTCTATAACCATGTGATTCGATCGCCACATACTGCTTTCAATATATATACTTTAAATGGCGCCAAAAATCAAATGTAAAGGTCTGCCATATTTTTTCACTAGAGTATAACTTAAAGCACTTGAAACCCCACACAGTGTTGAAAATTATCTTTTGTGAGAATGCGCACTTTTTTTGTTTGTAGAAGAACTAAATGTATCTCTGCATTAAACTTGAAATCTAAATAATAAATTCCTTAAATAAATTTTTAATGGTAAATGCTGAATGACTTTGAGCTATAATTGTTTGCAGTATTGTTGCAGCCGTGTTGGTACCTCACCGACCTTATCTCTTTGAACTATAATGGTATTATTATAGCCAATATGCATATGTACTGATTTATTTTTTTCTGTTTTTAGGTATAAACAACACAAAACAGATTATGAAGAGATTCCAAAAGATCGTCCTATTTGTGTACCCTGTCAAGTGAGCCGTTGCCCGTGCAAATCCTATCACTATGTCCCTCTAAATGGCACTCAGCCCATTCGTTGTAGATGCAAGCACTTTGCTGATCAGCACAGTGCAGCACCTGGATTTTCCTGTAACTCCTGTAAGTTAGTTTCCTATAAATACACATGCAGTATTCTTTACTGCTAATTTAAGAAGCATACACTTTAAATACAGGTATATTTTCTAAACTTAGCAGGAAATAGCATTTCAAGCCCATGCAAGATTATTGGTAACACTGATTTAACATATTAATGGTTGAATCCTGGTATCACTGAATTCAGTGGAAGTTTTGCTATTGACTTTAGTGGGACTAGGATTTGGCCCTAAAACAGGAATTATTAACATCAGCCGTTAAACTACGTACTCAAGTATCAGAGGGTAGCTGTGTTAGTCTGTATCCACAAAAACAACGAGGAGTCCGGTGGCACCTTAAAGACTAACAGATTTATTTGGGCATAAGCTTTTGTGGGTAAAAAAACCCACTTCTGCAGATCGAAACTATGTACTGATTTTCTGTCTTTTAGATCTCTTGAAATGATATATTGATGAATATTTTTAGCCAGATTTCTAGATTGTAGTTGCATGAAGTATGTGAAGTAATTTATACAGAAAGGATCTCATAAACCAGTTTTGCTTGCAGAATGGGGAATAATATCTAACAGAATAATATACAACACTGGTCTCCCATGTCTAAGAATGATGAATTCAAACTGGAACAGGTGCAGAGAAGGTTTACTATGATGATCAGAAGAATGGAAAACCTACCTTATGAGAGGAGGCTCAAGGGGTTTGGCTTGTTTAGCCTAACCAAATGAAGCCTGAAGGAAGATATGATTGCTCTATCAGAGAGGGAATGGAGTTATTTAAGTTGAACACCAATGGTGAAACAAGAACAAATGGATATAAACTGGCCATAAATAGGTCTAAGTTTGAAATTAGATGAAGGTTTCTAACCATTAGAGGAGTCAAGGTCTTGGACAGCCTTCCAAGGGCAGCAGTGGGGCAAAAAGCCTAACTGGTCTAAGCTTATGGAGGGGACGGTATAATGAGACTGCCTAAAATGGCATATGGCCCATCAGTGACTGCTAGTACAAATATTCCCAATGGCTGGAGTTGGGACACTAGATGGGGGCACTCTGAGTTACTACAGAGAATTTTTTCCTCGGGTTTCTGGCTGGTGGATCTTGCTAACATGCTCAGGGTCCAACTGATAGCCAATTTGGGGATTGGGAAAAAATTTCGCCCCAGGTCAGATTGGGAGAGACCCTAGAGGGTTTTCCCTTTCTTCTGCAGCATGGGGTACAGGTCACTTGCAGGTTTAAACTAGAATAAATGGTGGATTCTGTGTAACTGGAAGTCTTTAAATCATGATTTGAAGACTTCAGTAACTCAGTCAGAGGTTATGGGTCTATTACAGGAGTGGGTGAGTGAAGTTCTGTGGCCTGCAATGTGCAGGAGGTCAGCCTAGGTGATCACAATGGTCCCTTCTGGCTTTAAAGTCTGTGCCTGTAAATAACTTTCCCAAGGTCACACAGGGAGTCTATGGCAGAGCTGGGAAGTGAACCCAGGTTGCTAGAATCCCAGACCTGTGACTGACCAATTGGACCATTCTGTATCCTGATTTAGGTACATGAATCCTTCTTGGCTAGGCATATGTTGGGCTGTATGCTGCTGCTTCTGGGTGACTCTGTGCCCATTCCACAGAACAGCTAGAGCCAATTGGTAGGGGAGGTTAAGAAGTTAGATAACGGTTGCTGCCATCTGGGGGAGCATTATAGCAGTGGATCTCACTTGCTAGTTGTTACCTTAGCTCAGAGGTGGGCAATTTTTTTGGCCTGAGGGCCACATCTGGGTATGGAAATTGTGTGGCGGGCCGTGAATGCTCATGAAATTGGAGGTTGGGGTGCAGGAGTGGGTAAGGGCTCTGGCTGTGGGTACAGGCTCTGGGGTGAGGCCAGAAATGAGTAGTTCAGGGTGCAGGAGGGGGCTCTGGGCTGGGGAAGGGGATTGGGATGCAGGAGGGGGTGAGGGCTCCGGGGTAGGGCCAGGGATGAGGGGGCTGTGGGTGGAGCAGAGGGGTTTGGCATATGGGAGGGGGCTCTGGGCTGAGGCAGGGGATTGGAGTGTGGGAGGAGTACAGGCTCTGGGCTGGGGGTGCAGGTTTCAGGGTGGAGCTGGGGATGAGGGGCTTTAGGGTGCAGGAGGGGGCTCCGGGCTGGGGGCTGAGGTGTGGGGGGTGAGGGTTGGGGCATAGGGGGAGGTCAGGGGTGCAGACTCTGGGCAGCGCTTACTTCAAGCAGCTCTTGGAAGCAGCAGCATGTCCCCCCTCCCAGACCCTTCTATGTGGAGGCGCAGCCAAGCAGCTCTGCAAACTGCCCTACCTGCAGGTGCCGCCCCCGCAGCTCCCAGAAGCAGCAGCATGTCCCCCCTCTGGCCCCTACGTGGAGGCAGAGTGCTGGCCAGGCAACTCTGCATGCTGCCTTGTCCACAGGTGCCCGATTGAGCCAATGAGAGCTGCAGAGCCAGTGCTTGGGGCAGGGGTAGCATGCTGTCAAGGTTTTTTCCCCACCTTGAACTTTAGCGTCCAAAAAGTGAGGACCTGCATGGACCCTTCTAAGCTTAATTCCTATCTTAGATCTGATAACGCTGCCACCAGCCAAAAATATAGTGTTTGGCACACTTCCTCTTCCCCCAAAACCTTCCCTGGGGAACCCAAGACCCAAACCCCTTGGGTCTTAAAACAAGGAAAAATACACCATCCCCTCTCCTTTCCCCTCCCTGGGTTACCCTGAGAGGCTACACTGATCCAAACTCCTTGGATCTTAAAACAAAGAGGAATTAACCTTCCCCCCCACCCTTTCCCCCCACCAGTCTCTGGTGAGTTCAGACCCAATCCCCTGGGGTCTTAAAACAAGGAAAAAAATCAATCAGGTTCTTAAAAAAGAAAGCTTTTAATTAAAGAAAGAAAAAGTAAAAATTATCTCTGTAAAATCAGGATGGTAAATGCTTACAGGGTATTCAGATTCATATAGACTAGAGGGACTCCCCCCTCCAGCCTGAGATTCAAAGTTACAGCAAACAGAGGTAAAAATCCTTCAAGCAAAATACACATTTACAAGTTAAGAAAACAAACAAGACTAATCCGCCTTTCCTGACTATACTTACTATTTTGAAACATGAGAGACTGATTCAGAAAGATTGGAGAAAACCTGGGTGTACATCTGGTCCCTCTTAGCCCCAAGAGGGAACAACGAACAAACCAAACAGCACAAAGACTTCCCTCCACCAAGATTTGAAAGTATCTTGTCCCCCCATTGGTCCTCTGGTCAGGTGTCAGCCAGGTTCACCGAGCTTCTTAACCCTTTACAGGTAAAAGAGACATTAACCCTTAACCATCTGTTTATGACATGCCCCCCAAATCTCAGACAGTGTGGAACCACACTGGTGGTGATTTCTTCCTAGAACTTTAGAATAAACAGATTAATAAAACACATGCACCTATACATATACTACTAAATATGTAAACTACAAGACTTCTCACATTTTAAGGACAATTTTTAACCAGTTGATTCGGGAAACTTTCACGAGAGAGTGCATCAGCTACTTTGTTAGAAACTCCTGAAATGTGTTGAATTTCAAAATCAAAATCTTGGAGAGCTAAACTCCATTGAAGCAGTTTTTTGTTGTTTCCCTTGGCAGTATGAAGCCACTTTAGCGCAGCATGGTCGGTTTGTAGTTGGAACCGCCATCCTCAAATGTGTAGGCGTAGCTTTTCCAGGGCATACACAATGGCGTAGCATTCTTTTTCACTGATTGACCAGTGGCTTTCCCTCTCAGACAGTTTCTTGCAGAGAAACACGACAGGATGGAAGTTTGATCCGGTCCTTCCTGCATTAAAACTGCTCCCACACCACGCTCAGATGCATCTGTGGTTACTAGGAATGGTTTGTCAAAGTCTGGGGCCCTTAGCACAGGGTCAGACATGAGTGTCGCCTTAAGCTGGGTAAAGGCCTTCTGACACTCATCAGTCCGCTTAACTGCATTCGGCTGTGTCTTTTTGGTCAGGTCTGTTAATGGGGCAGCGATTTGGCTGTAGTGTGGTACAAATCGCCTGTAATACCCAACCAAGCCTAAGAAGGATTGGACCTGTTTCTTTGACTTTGGGACAGGCCACTTTTGGATAGCATCTGCCTTGGCCTGTAGGGGGTTTATTGTTCCTTGACCCACCTGGTGTCCCAGGTAAGTCACTCTGTTTTGGCCTATTTGACACTTTTTAGCCTTAACAGTTAGTCCTGCCTGCCTGATGCACTCAAAGACTTTTTCCAGGTGTTCTAGGTGTTCGGGCCATGAATCAGAAAAAATGGCCACATCATTGAGGTAGGCAACTGCATATTCTCCCAATCCTGCTAGGAGACCATCTACCAGCCTTTGGAAGGTGACGGGTGCATTTCGCAGCCTGAAAGGAAGCACATTAAATTCATACACCACTGCATGGGTGATGAAGGCTGACCTTTCTCTGGCAGGTTCATCTAGCGGTACTTGCCAGTACCCCTTGGTTAAGTCTATTGTAGAGATGAACTGGGCATGTCCCAATTTTTCCAGTAGCTCATCGGTGCGTGGCATTGGATAGTTGTCGGGATGAGTTACAGCATTTAGCTTATGGTAGTCCACGCAAAAGCGTATTTCCCCATCTGGTTTGGGTACCAGAACCACTGGAGATGCCCATGCACTGGTAGAGGAGCAGATTATACCCATCTGTAGCATGTTTTGGATCTCCCATTCTATAGCAGCTTGGACATGAGGAGACACTCGGTAGGGTGGGGTTCTAATTGGGTTAGCATTACCTGTGTCAATGGAGTGGTATGTCCATTCAGTCCGTCCTGGGATGGCTGAGAACAATGGGGCTAAGCTAGTGCACAGTTCCTTGATCTGTTGCTGCTGCAGACGTTCCAAGATTGTGGAGGGGGTCACCTCTTCCATGCCACGTCACTTTTTCCTTCGTAGTAGACACCTTCAGGCCACTCAGCGTCATCTCCCTGGGCTTTAAACTGACAAACCTTTAAGTCTCTGGAATAAAAGGGCTTGAGAGAATGAACACGGTACACTTTAGGCTTTAGGGAGGAGGTGGGAAATGCTATGAGATAGTTAACAGCTCCCAGGCGCTCTTGGACCATGAATGGCCCTTCCCATGACGCTTCCATCTTATGGGCCTGTTGTGCCTTCAAGACCATAACCTGGTCTCCTACCTTGAAGGAACGCTCTCTGGTATGTTTATCATACCAGGCCTTTTGCTCTTTCTGAGCATCCTTTAGGTTTTCTTTAGCAAGGGCTAAAGAGTGTCGGAGGGTGCTTTGTAGGTTGCTTACAAAGTCTAGAATATTAGTTCCTGGAGAAGGCGTAAACCCCTCCCATTGCTGCTTCACCAGCTGTAATGGCCCCTTAACCTCGTGGCCATACACAAGTTCAAATGGTGAAAACCCTAAACTGGGATGTGGTACAGCCCTGTAGGCAAAAAGCAACTGCTGCAACACTAGGTCCCAATCATTGGAGTGTTCATTTACGAATTTATGTATCATGGCCCCCAAAGTTCCATTAAACCTCTCCACTAGGCCATTGGTTTGATGGTGGTAAGGGGTGGCAACCAAGTGATTCACCCCATGAGCTTCCCACAGATCTTTCATGGTCTCTGCCAGGAAATTAGATCCTGAATCTGTAAGGATGTCGGAGGGCCAACCTACCCTGGAAAAAATGTCTGTTAAGGCCTGGCACACAGTTTTAGCCCTGGTGTTGCTTAGAGTACTGCTTCCGGCCATCGGGTAGCAAAGTCCACGAAAGTCAGTATGTACTGCTTTCCTCTGGGGGTCTTTTTTGGGAAAGAACCCAGAATATCCACAGCTACTCGCTGAAATGGGACCTCAATTATGGGGAATGGCTGGAGAGGGGCTTTGACCTGGTCTTGGGGCTTTCCCACTCTTTTTGGCACACCTCACAAGACCGGACATAATTAGCAACATCCTTGCCCATCCCCTCCCAGTGGAAGGACTTCCCCAACCTGTGTTTGGTTCTGTTCACCCCAGAATGGCCACTGGGATGATCATGGGCTAAGCTTAAGAGCTTTCCCCGGTACTTAGTTGGAACTACTAACTGTTTTTGAGGATGCCAGTCTTCCTGGTGTCCACCAGAAAGAGTCTCCTTGGATAAAAGTCCTTGTTCTACAACAAACCGGGATTGATTAGAAGAGCTGAGAGGCAGTGGGGTGGTCCGTGCCGCCATCCAAGCTTTTTGAAGGCTGTCATCTGCTTCCTGCTCAGTCTGGAACTGTTTTCTTGAGGCTGGAGACACCAGTTCTTCCTTAGACTGTGGACTTGGGCTTGGTCCCTCTGGAAGTGATGTAGGTGATGGGGTTGTTTTCGTTGCTGGTGATCCGCTTTCCGCTGGTGCACTATGCAATATTTCAGGCTCTGGCTGAGCCTCTTGGGTAGGGTTGTCTGCTGCTTCTGCCAGTTCAGGCCCACTGGCGCCCTCTGGTGTTGGGGTTGGAGATGGGTTTGCAAGCGCTGGAGACAGTTCTGGCAACGGTTCTGGTGCTGGTTGCTTTTCCAGTTCCGGTTCTGGGACTGGATGCACTGTGGCTGTTGCCGTCGTTGGCAGGGGATCCGGGTCCACCACTTCTGTCTGGGTCTCTGGTAACACAGACAGGGCCCTTGTGGACGGCTCAGGAACAGGGATGGGTCTGGAAGCTTGCCTGGCTTGGCTGCGTGTAACCATTCCCACCCTCTTGGCTCGCTTTACCTGGTTGGCCAAGTCTTCCCCCAGTAGCATGGGGATGGGATAATTGTCATAGACTGCAAAAGTCCACATTCCTGACCAGCCTTTGTACTGGACAGGCAGTTCAGCTGTAGGCAAGTCTACAGCTTGTGACGTGACATGAAGGAGTAAATTGTCACTTGGGCCTTTGGGTTGATGAATTTGGGGTCTACGAAGGATTGGTGGATAGCTGACACTTGTGCCCCCATGTCTGTCCACGCAGTAACCTTGGTCTATAATAAACCGGGATCGGTGAAAAGAGCTGAGAGGTGGTGGGGTGCTCTGTGCTGCCGCCCATGCTTTCTGAAGGCTGTCATCTGCTTGCTGCTCAGTCTGGAGCTGTTCCCTTGAGGCTGGGGTCACCAGTTCTTCCTCAGACTGTGGACTTGGGCTTGGTCCCTCTGGAAGCGATGTAGGTGATGGGGTTGTTTCCGTTGCTGGTGAACTGCTCTCCGCTGGTGCACCTGAGGGTATTTCAGGCTCTGGCTGAGCCGTTTGGGTATGGCTGTCTGTTGCTTCTGCCAGTTATGGCTCGCTGGCGCCCTCTGGCGTTGAGTTTGAAGATGTGGTTGCAATTGCTGGTGCTGGTTGCTGTTCCAGTTCCGGGCCTGGGACTGGAGGTGCTGTGGCTGTTTCAGTGGTTGGCATGGAATCTGGGTCCATTACCTCTGTCTGGGTCTCTGGTAACACAGAGGGGGCGTCTGTGGACGGCTCAGGAACAGGAATGGGTCTGGAAGCTTGCCTGGTTTGGCTACATGTAACCATTCCCACTCGCTTGGCCCGCTTTACCTGGTTGGCCAAGTCTTCCCCCAGTAGCATGGGGATAGGATAATTGTCATAGACTGCAAAAGTCCACATTCCTGACCAGCCTTTATACTGGACAGGCAGTTCAGCTGTAGGCAAGTCTACAGATTTTGACATGAATGGGTAAATTGTCACTTGGGCTTCTGGGTTGAGGAATTTGGGGTCCACTAAGGATTGCTGGGTAGCTGACACTTGTGCCCCCGTGTCTCTCCACGCGATAACCTTCTTTCCGCCCACTCTCAAGGTCTCCCTTCGCTCCGAAGTTATTTGAGAGACATCTGGGCCTGGGGATCTTTGGGGTGATGGTGCTGTAATGAACTGCACTCGGTTGGGGTTCTTTGGGCAGTTGGCCTTTATATGTCCCAGTTCATTACATTTAAAGCATCGCCCAGCTGACTGGTCACTGGGCCGAGGTGGGTTGCTGGAGACTGGTGAGGTGGGACAATAGGGAGTCTGGGGCTTTCCTTGGGTTGTAGGTGGGGTCTTGGGTTGCCCTCGGTGATAGGGTTTATTTTCTGTTTGCCCCCTGTGATATTTGCTCCCCTTGCTAGTAGTTTTTTTCTTTTCTGCCACTTCCATCCATCTGGCTCCAATCTCCCCCACCTCGGTTACATTTTGGGTTTCCCATCTAGGATGTACCTTTCTATATCTTCAGGAACCCCCTCTAAGAACTGCTCCATTTGTATTAGGAGGGACAGCTCGTCCAGCGATTTTAACATTTGCTCCTGATACACTGCTCTACAGACAAAATGCTTCTGAAATAAATGTAGTCCAACTTTACTAATTCTGGGTCACTGAGAACAAAAATGATGCTTAAAATTGTTTATTGGCTCTAGTTTTCAAGATATACTATTGGGTCAGTATATACGACCCTTGACTTGGGAATGGCGTAGGATAAGTGAGTTATAAAGGGAAGGGATCTCAATTTAAACCAGAACTGACTAAAATACATCTTTGACTGGATCTATGAATAAATCTATGACTGGGTTTGGATAGTACTTGCTTTTTAGGCAAAACAATGAATGATGCAATCTGAAGTTGGTATTGCGTCATACATGATATGAATTGCATCATGTTATTCCTAGAAGTCATGGATGATGCAATCATAACAAAGCTTACATCACTCTGCTGAACAAATTGCCCTATATCAGCTCTAGAAATCATACAGTGTCGTGCTCTCTTATTTGTCAGTGTTTGATTTTGCAAAGGGACACATTTCTGTTTAGCCAAAGTGAGCAGAGATGCCTCGTACTTGTGTGAAGAGTGCAGATAACTTCTGCTATGTTTGTGGTGAAGTGACTTTTGCATCACAAAAGCGCAGTATAACCACACTGGTTAAGAAAGCCTATCACCTTTATTTTGGCTGCAAAATTGGAGATCAGGACAAGAGGTGGGCCCCACATATATGCTGCAACACTTGTGCAACAAATCTTCGCCAGTGGTTGAACAGGAAAAGGAAATCTATGCCTTTTGCAGTGCCAATGATTTGGAGAGAGCCAACAGATCATACCAGCAATTGTTACTTCTGCATGGTGCCTCCAGTTGGGAAAGGTGTGTCAAAGAAGAACAAGTGGACTGTGCATTATCCAAACATTCCGTCAGCTATACGCCCAGTACCCCACGGAGAAGGACTGCCGGTTCCTGATGCACCAGAATCATTCTCCCTTGAGTCAGACGAGGAAGAGGAAGAGGATGAAACTTCTGGTCCTGAACCATCAATGTCACAGGACCCCCATTTTCTCCCATCCTCCTCCTCTGAACCACACCTCATAACACAAGGTGAACTGAATGACCTTGTCAGGGATTTGGAACTACCCAAGAGTAAGGCAGAGCTGTTGGGCTCCAGACTACAGCAGTGGAATCTCCTGGCAGGCTATCAGGGCAAATGGAGCCCATCAATGCTTGCAGCCTATTGCTGGACAGTGACAAGAGATGCTCCATTTAATGAATACAAGAGATAAGCCAAGAAGCGCCGAGTAGACACTGAATAGGACTAAATTATGTACATAATAGTTTTTTGCCTTTTGTTTCATAATAAATTTTATTTATTTAACCCTTTTGCTGATTTTTAAAGTGTTACATAAACAGGACAGGTGAAATATTATCATGTAAAGCAACCATAAACACATGAAAAGACCTAGGTTTACAATTTATGATTAAAACTACTATCTACACAATATATATAGACATAAAATGTAAAAACTTAAATATCTTAGAAACAGTAGCCAATCAGTTGTTTTAATTGTCATATTTGAATTCAGCACATCAAAATACATAATAAATATCACATTTTATCTCTGAAGCAGACGACTTCTCAAAAATTGTAGACCAGTGATATCCAGGCATCCCAATTCTTTCCAATCTGGTAGGCATGTCAGGTAAATGACACATCTAGTTTCCACCTTAGGGCTCTGAACTGCCAACGGGCATGCTCAGGTGTTAGCCCCACTCTGATTCTGGCCTTGGTTTGAAAAAGTTTATTATCGTTCATGTGTTCCTTAGGCATTTCAGCCGCCACCTCTGCTAAGGATCCACTGAGCTGTGGCCTCAGCTGTATCATATACTGGTCTGCAGAGATGCTGTACCCATGGCAGGTCCTTTCAAAATTTTCTAAGAAGGCCTCAGTGTCATCACCTGCCTTGTAGGTGGGAAATTTTCTGGGATGGGAAACAGTACCTGGAGAAGGGTTGTTAGGGTTGGCTGGAACATCTGGCGTAGCCTTTGCTAATTCCAGTTAATGTTTTCTCTCTCTTTCACTCTCTTCCATTTCTTTTTCTTTCCTCTCTGTCTCTCTCCTGTGGGCAGCCTCTTTGGCTTGTTCTTCTCTTTTGTGGGCCACTTCATCCCTGGCTATTTCTGCATTAATTAGTTCCATCCATCTCTTATGTTCGTTGTCTCTCTCATTGCTTCTAGCCTTGCCCGTTCCTGTTTAAGGGCTTCCTTGGAACTCATTGTTCCTGCTTTCTTGTGCTGGCTGCCCCCTCTGCAGCTTACTGACTGCTTGGTTAACATTTTCTAACTAGCTATGCCCGAGAGGTAGAAAGAAAGAAAACAATTCACTTGTAAATGCCTTTTGCTGTCTGCTGGCTCACAGCTTGAGCCTGCTCTTACAAAGACCCTTGTTAAAAAACTTAACACCTCTGCCCTCAGGCTGCTTTCCAAGCAGCCAGAGAGGAGAGAAAAAAAAAACCTCACTGGCTTTGGTTCTTAAAAACAATCCCCTCAGGCTGCTTTCCAAGCAGCCAGAAAGGAGAGAAAAAAAATACTACTGGCTTTTGGGTCCTAGAAATCCCAACGCTGCACACCATGTCAAGGTTTTTTCCCCACTTTGAACTTTAGCGTCCAAAAAGCGGGGACCTGCATGGACCCTTCTAAGCTTAATTCCTATCTTAGATCTGATAACGCTGCCACCAGCCAAAAATATAGTGTTTGGCACACTTCCTCTTCCCCCAAAACCTTCCCTGGGGAACCCAAGACCCAAACCCCTTGGGTCTTAAAACAAGGAAAAATACACCATCCCCTCTCCTTTCCCCTCCCTGGGTTACCCTGAGAGGCTACACTGATCCAAACTCCTTGGATCTTAAAACAAAGAGGAATTAACCTTCCCCCCCACCCTTTCCCCCCACCAGTCTCTGGTGAGTTCAGACCCAATCCCCTGGGGTCTTAAAACAAGGAAAAAAATCAATCAGGTTCTTAAAAAAGAAAGCTTTTAATTAAAGAAAGAAAAAGTAAAAATTATCTCTGTAAAATCAGGATGGTAAATGCTTACAGGGTATTCAGATTCATATAGACTAGAGGGACTCCCCCCTCCAGCCTGAGATTCAAAGTTACAGCAAACAGAGGTAAAAATCCTTCAAGCAAAATACACATTTACAAGTTAAGAAAACAAACAAGACTAATCCGCCTTTCCTGACTATACTTACTATTTTGAAACATGAGAGACTGATTCAGAAAGATTGGAGAAAACCTGGGTGTACATCTGGTCCCTCTTAGCCCCAAGAGGGAACAACGAACAAACCAAACAGCACAAAGACTTCCCTTCACCAAGATTTGAAAGTATCTTGTCCCCCCATTGGTCCTCTGGTCAGGTGTCAGCCAGGTTCACCGAGCTTCTTAACCCTTTACAGGTAAAAGAGACATTAACCCTTAACCATCTGTTTATGACACATGCGGAAGTGCCTGGCTGCTCCGACATGTGGCGGCTGGAGGGGAGGACATGCCGCTGCTTCCAAGAGCGGTGTGGAGTCACAGCACAAGCAGGGAAAGCCCCCGGCCCTTCTCCCTGGTGGGAGATCAAGGGCCGGATTAGAAGGTCTGACGGTCGGGATGCAGCCTGCGGGCTGTAGTTTGCCCACCCCTGCCTTAGCTGTAGCTGCCTCCAACTTGTTGAAATTGTTTGATAAATTGTGGGAGCACAGTGCACAATCAATCCTTTGATTTGCCTGGGACTGATTCCAGGAATAGAACTCAGATCTCCTGATTCCCATATTTAACCACATGTTCATCCTTCCTCTTGTAGAGCTTCCAAATGGGAAGTGTGATTGGGTACTTACACATGGAAGGAAATCAGCAGTGCTTGGGAAAGCAACAATTTAGGGAAATGCTCTACTGTGTGTGATAATGAATGAACAGACTCAATTATCATCTCACTCTGAATACTTTTTATTTTTAATTTAGGTTCCAAATGTTCAGGATTTCACAGCTGCTTTACCTGTGGGTGTGGTCAGCCAACATATGCGCATGAAACGGTTGTGGAAACCAAACAAGAGCGCTTAGCCCAGGGAAAACCTGTGGGACAGGATGTTCCTTATGCTGCAATGGGAGGATTAACTGGCTTTAGTTCACTGGCCGAAGGCTATATGAGACTTGATGACAGTCGAGTAGGTAAGTGCAGGAGACTTGAGATAACATTTTGATCCTTTGTCTATTTAATTTTCATATTTGAAAATCTGTTGAATATTAAATTTCAGGGCAAGTTAGACCTTCCCATAGGATGGGGACTCCAAATCACTGATTTATTTTTCATAGATTTAAAGGCCAGAAGAGATCATCATGATAATCTTCTCTGACTTCTTGTAGAAAAGAAGCTATAGAAATTGGAGGCTATGACATAGTTGGCATCACATAGACTTGGTGGGATAATATACAGGACTGGAATATTGGTATAGAAGGATACAGCTTGCTCAGGAAGGATGGCAGGGAAAAAAGGAGGAGGTGTTGCCTTAATATATTAAAAATGTATCAGAGGGGTAGCCGTGTTAGTCTGGATCTGTAAAAGCAGCAAAGAATCCTGTGGCACCTTATAGACTAACAGACATTTTGGAGCATGAGCTTTCGTGGGTGAATACCCACTTCATCGGATGCATGCATGCTCCAAAACGTCTGTTAGTCTATAAGGTGCCACAGGATTCTTTGCTGCTATATTAAAAATGTATACACTTGGACTGAGGTTGAGATAGAAATAAGAAACAGACTTGTTGAAAGTCTCCGGGTAAGGATAAAAGGGGTAAAAACAAGGGTGATGTCATGGTAGGAGTCTACTGCAGAGCACCAAACCAGGAAGAAGAGGTGGATGAGGCTTTTTTAAACAACTAGCAAAATCATCCAAAGCACAGCAGGTGGTGGTGATGGCGGGGGAGGGATAGCTCAGTGATTTGAGCATTGGCCCCCTAAACCTAGGGTTGTGGGTTCAGTTCTTGAGGGGGCAATTTGAGGATCTGGCCTGCTTTGAGCAGGGGGTTGGACTAGATGATCTCCTGAGTTCCCTTCCAACCCTAATAATCTATGATTCTATACCCAGACATCTGTTGAGAAAACAACAGCAGGGCATAGATTATCCAACAAGTTCTTGGAATGTACTGGAAACATTTTTTTATTTCAGAAGGTGAAGAAGGCTACTGCAGGCGAGGCTGTTCTATATTTGATTTTGACAAATAGGGAGGAACTTGTTGAGAATTTGAAAGTGGAAGGCAACTTGGGTGAAAGTGATCATGAAATGATACAGTTCATGATTCTAAGGAATAGTAGGAGAGAGAATGGCACAATAAAGACAATGGATTTCAAGAAGGCAGACTTTAGCAAACTCAGGGAGTTGGTAGGTAAAATTCCATGGGAAGCAAGTGTAAGACTGTTGGCAGTTTTTCAAAGAGACTTTGTTAAGGGCACAAGAGCAAACTATCCAACTGCATAGGAAAGATAGAAAGTATGGCAATAGACCACCCTGGCTTAATCAGGAGATCTTCAATGATCTAAAACTCAAAAAAGAGACTTACAGAAAGTGGAAACTCAGTCAAATTACAAAGGATGAATATAAACAACACAAGTATGTAGGGACAAAATTAGAAAAGCCAAGGCACAAAACGAGATCAAACTAGCTAGAGACATAAAAGGAAACAAGAAAACACTCTACAAATACATTAGAAGAAAGAGGAAGACCAAGGACAGAGTAGCCCATTACTCAATGAGGGGGGAAAGACAATAACAGAAAATGTGGAAATTGCAGAGGTGCTTAATGACTTCTTTGTTTCGGTTTTCACCAAGAAGATTGGTGGTGATTGGATGGCTAACAGTGAATGCCAATGAAAATGAGGTAGGATCAGAGTCTAAAATAGGTAAAGAACAAGTCAAAAAATTACTTAGACAAGTTAAATGTCTTCAAATCACCAGGGCCTCATGAAATGCATCTTAGAATACTCAAGGAGTTGATTGAGGACATATCTGAGCCATTAGCAATTATCTTTGAGAAGTCATGGAAGACAGGAGACATTCCAGAAGGCTGGAAAAGGGCAAATATAGTACCCATCTATAAAAAGGGAAATAAGGACAACCTGGGGATTTACAGATCAGTCAGCTTAACTTCTATACCTGGAAATATGATGAAGCAAATAATTAAGCAATATAACAGTCAGCATGGATTTGTCAAGAACAAATCATGTCAAACCAACCTGATAGTCTTCTTTGACAGGGTAACAAGCCTTGTGGCTGGAGGGGTGAAGCGGTAGATGTGGTCTATCTTGACTTTAGTAAAGCTTTTGATACTGTCTCACATGGCCTTCTCATAAACAAACTAGGGAAATACAACCTAGATGGAGCTACTATAAGGTGAGTGTGGAACTGGTTGGAAAATCCTTCCCAGAGTAGTTATCAGTGGGACACAGTCATGCTGTAAGGACATAACGAGTGGGGTCCCGCAGGGATTGGTTCTGGGTCTAGTTCTGTTCAATATCTTCATCAATTATTTAGATAATGGCATACAGAGTACACTTACAAAGTTTGCGGACTATACCAAGCTGGGAGGGGTTGCAAGTGCTTTGGAGGATAGGATTAAAATTCAAAATGATCTGGACAAACTGAAGAAGTGGTCTGAAGTAAATAGGATGAAATTCAATAAGGACAAATGCAAAGTACTCCACTTAGGAAGGAACAATCAGTTGCACACATACAAAATGGGACATGACTGCCTAGGAAGGAGTACTGCGGAAAGGGATCTGGGGGGTCATAGTGGATCACAAGCTAAATATGAGTCAACAATGTAATGCTGTTGCAAAAAAGGCAAACATTCTTGGATGTATTAGCAGGAGTGTTGTAAGCAAGACATGAGAAGTAATTCTTCTGCTCTACTCTGCGCTGATTAGATCTCAGCTGGAGTATTGTGTCCAGTGCTGGGTGCCACATTTCAGGAAAAATGTGGACAAATTGGAGAAAGTCCAGAGAAGAGCAACAAAAATGATTAAAGGTCTAGAAAACATGACCTATGAGGGAAGATTGAAAAAACTGGGTTTGTTTAGTCTGGAGAAGAGAAGACTAAGAGGGGACATGATAACAGTTTTCAAGTACATAAAAAGTTGTTACAAGGAGGAGGGAGAAAAATTGTTCTTCTTAACCTCTGAGGATAGGACAAGAAGCAGTGGGCTTAAATTGCAGCAAGGGCAGTTTAGGTTGGACATTAGGAAAAACTACCTAACTGTCAGAGTGGTTAAGCACTGGAATAAATTGCCTAGGGAGGTTGTGGAATCTCCATCATTGGGGATTTTTGAGGCAGGTTGGATGGATGGTCTAGATAATACTTAGTCTTGTCTTGAGTGCCGGGGACTGGACTAGATGACTTTGAGGTCCCTTCCAGTTCTGTGATCCTATGAAATTCATTCATTAATTTCTGTATCCAGAAGAGTACATTCTGGTTGAATGACATTGACATTCAGTGAAGACACTGAAAACTTCTACTTGATAGTCTGCTGCTTATATATTCAAGAACTGAGTTGGCCCTCTTAGCCACAGAGTTGTATTGGGGTCTCATGTGCCACTTGGTTATCTAACACATAACTATAAGTCCTTGTCAGAAGCACTTCTTTCCAAGATACAGTCCCCTATCCTGCATGTGTGATCTAATTCTTTGTTCTTTAGATGTCCGATTTTGCATTTGGCCATACTGAAATGCGTGTTATTTGAATGAACCCAGTTTACCAAGTTATTCAGATGAATGATTTTTTTTTCCAGTGTAAGGCACAATTCATAGTGGGATTTCAAGCTTATTTGTTACAAATCTACAATTAATACTCAGTATATAAAATTGGACAGATGTAGAACTGGGTTGTTATCTTACACCACTGGTTCTTAGAGAACCTCTGATTCTCTCTATTCTCCTGTAATATAGTTTTGAATGTAGGAGTCTTTATTTTGAAATACTGTTGGTATTTAATTATATTTTAAATTCTGGGTCTGGTCTCCACGATCTTTCTGCAGTGTAGTTGGATGGCTAACAGTCAATTAGTACAGTCACAGCAACAGGAAGAGAAGAGCTCAGCCATTTCATTTCTTTTCAAGCTATACTTTGGTTCTTTTACCACACTTATTTTCTTCTAGTATTCTGGATGATACACAATGTGTAATTTTTTCATGTGGTTTACTACATATCAGCATTATTTATTTTAGGTGATAGGTATATTTGGTTTCCATTATGTATGACTCCTAACACTTCTTGTGAAGCTAATTTTTTTCCAATATGCTTTCTATTAGGGGCACCCTCTGCTGAATTTCTAGAGTCACCTAGTAGTAGCATGGACCATCCATTTCTAAAAGCATTCCAAGGCCCCTCCAGTTCTGCACAAGCCAGCTCACAATTAACAGGTGGTAATGAAATGAACTGACCATTTTTTTTTAATTATGGTGTATTATTATACTCACTCAGTATAAAGGCACTGTATACTGTTGACTTTTTGATGAGTTAAGGAAAGCTTAAAGGTGTACATTAGAGTTCAAAACTAAAGTGAGTATTTAAGATTATTTCCTCTAAGAGGGATGTGTGTAATTAATATACAAACTTTTTCTGTAATCAAGATTTTCAAAACAGAAAGGTTTTTTCATTGTTGTTTTAGAAAATCTCTCTCCCGTTAGTTTAATATGAAACTAGATTTTCTTGATTTTGATGCCCTCCCCCTGCACCTGTTTCCTTCTTTAGTAATGGAATCACCTATTCACTGGAGTACCATCTCTCCGTTTTTGTTTCCCAGTAAGAGATCATTGTCTGAACACACACTTTATATGTATTTACTCAGTGTAATATTGTGCAACTGGTTTCTCCCTATATGGACATAGCTGTGAGGTCACTTCTGCCCAATTATGTGCCGTGGTTAGTAAGATGGTAGTCACAATGTAGCTTCTCTGAGGCCTCTCAGAGAATCTACCAGTCTTTTCATTCCAGACCTAGTTAACAGTGCTGCTTACTTGGCTGAAGATATTGCTTTTAAGTAAAATAGGGCACTTCTCCCTTGTGCAGACTGAAATTTATTTGAAAATATTTTTCCAAACTGATTTGAAATCAATAAAACAAGTATTTTAAATAGACATTTGTTTTGGGTTTTTTTTCAGGTGGTTCTAGTGCAGCAAAGCAAGTTTCTAATTTAAGGAGTTCTGAAGAAGATGACATGGCTTACTTTGAAAAACAGTACCAGGAACGGGTAAGTCATTGTATTTAGAGCTTAATACAAACATGTTCCTTAAAAATAAGGTGAGTAAAGTTAAAATTGAACTTGCCTACAATGGTTCACATTGTTTTAACTGCTATTCAGATCCTGAAAAAATGTATTAGCATTTCAAAATGAGGGTTACAATATAGTGACCTAATAGTGTAGGTCCATAGGCCAATCATATCTGGAATAGTTCAGTGATCTTCCTACCTAGATCAGGCAGATTTAATTTAAAAACTTAACTTGCTTTGGCCAGAAGAAAGCAAAAGCAAAATTGCACCAAAATACCAAACAATCACAGAAAGAAAAAACTCAGTAATTGTTTTGGGCAACTAGGAGAAACTGTGTAAAAACAAACAAACCCCCTTCAGATACTCAGGAAAGCATGAACTGCTACTCTCAGGCACAAAACTTCTTAATATCGCTTTAATTTATATGTAGTCATTCAGATTCTGGTTTAACTCAGTATTACTTTATTCCACCATCTTAGCCAGAAGTGAATTCTACACATTTACCAATTCCTCTATAAAATAATATTTCACTTAACTAGTTTTAATAAAGCCTAATGTTATGCTTGTTTTTTGCATCAGGTGGTGTTTTTTTCTGTCAGAACTGGTCTTTGAAACTCTGAATCTTTTCTTGAGAAACATTACAAAAATAAAGAAGAAATGTGCTACAAATTTTGCAAATGTAATAGTTTATAGATATAGCATTTCTACTAAGTCTCAAAACTTTTTCCAGTATTTTCTTTTCCTTGGTGAAGAGGCTGAAAGAATTTCAGATATTTGATTCAATCCTGCTAAGACTGAGGCATGTGCTTTTTTTTGAGCACATGAGTAGTCCCACAATAGGACTACTTACCCATGTGCATAACTTTAAGCTTGTACGTCTTTGCAGAGTGCCTTACTCACTTTTTTGTCAATCTTCTCCATCTTCCCAATGGGGATCCACCACCATGGCAGCAGCGAGGTCCATCTCTAGCTGGCCCCTCACACACCAGTACCAGCAGAAACAGCAGGGGAGTACCTTCGATCACTTACTACTTTCAGAAAATTTCCTTTAATTTTCAAAAGATTAAAGTGAGGCTGTGACTCCTCTCCCAATCCCTCCCTCAGCTCAGGAACCATCACCAGGAATAAGGCAGCCTAAGGGCTTTGTTCTTTTAAAAGGAAGGAGCCCCATCCCAGCTCCTCTAGACACTTCTCCACATGCTGGCCAGGAGGCCACTTTTCAGCTCTTACGCAGACAAGACTAAAAGGTAAGTGTTATTTCTCATCCTCTACATCTCCCTCCCAAAGCAGGTAAGAGCAACAGGGGTGTCATTACAACACAGACAGTTGATTTCAAGGAAATGGATATCTGATGGCATTGACACTTCCTCTTACGGGACTCAGTCCTATTATTGTCATTTATTACATTTTCCATTCCTGTTATGCCTCCATGCTTCTAGCATACCCACCACTGTTCCAGGAACACTCTGCTCCAGCTCTATCCCTTTCCAGGACTCAGCCAAGTTACAGTTCCAAAATATATCCAACAGATCTGTCTTTCCTGTGGCAACTGGTGAACCAGAAAACTGTTCCTTCACTTGGAACATCCCATGGCAACATTTACTTCGTTACCTATCACAGTTCAAATTGGGAGAACCTGTCCAAGAAAACAGGAAAGCAAAAATAAGAAGCTAGATTTGAGACATAACACACCTGTATGCTGCACAGGTCCAATACATAGTCCACAGGCCAGAAACAGACAGCACAAGGCATCACAAACTGAAGCTGATGTTGATCAATGCAAGACCTGCCACAAGGGTATGTCTGCAGTACGAAATTAGGTCGATTTAATAGAAGTTGATCTTTTAGAAATCGATTTTATACAGTCGATTGTGTGTCCCCACTGACCGCATTAAGTCGGCGGTGTGCGTCCACAGTACCGAGGCTAGTGGCGACTTTCGGAGTGTTGCACTGTGGTAGCTATCCCACAGTTCCCGCAGTCTCCACTGCCCATTGAAATTCTGGGTTGAGCTCCCAATGCCTGATGGTGTAAAAACATTGTCGCGGGTGGTTCTGGGTACTTGTCGTCAGGCCTCTGTCCTTCCCTCCCTCTGTAAAAGCAATGGCAAAAAATCGTTTCTCGCCTTTTTTCCTGGGTTACCCATGCAGACAACATAGCACGGCAAGTATGGAGCCCACTCAGCTCACTTTCACCGTATGTCTCCTGGGTAGTGCTGGCAGACGCAGTACTGCAGTGCACAGCAGCATCCTCTTGCCTTGCCTTGCAGATGGCAGACGGTACCATACAACTGCTAACCGTCATCGTCCTGTGGGTGCTCCTGGGCGACCTCAGTTAGGTTGGTCGGGGGCACCTGGTCAGATGTGGGTGCTCCTGGCCAGCCTTGGTGAAGTTGGTTAGGGGCACTTGGACAAAAATGGGAATGACTCCAGGTCATTCTCTTCTTTAAGTTTTGTCTAATGGAGATTAAGTCCTGCCTGGAATATCATGCCAGCTGGAGGCTTATGCCTCAGGCTGCTCTCCCAGTAGGCAGCACCGCACGGTCGCACCTACCTCAGCCTACCCCTTGCTCCCATGGCTCATGAAGCCTGGACAGTAGTAAGGAGCAGTTCAACTATAGGCTGAGCAAGTGCATAATCGTGGTATAATGTACCTTTGAACATTTAAAAGCTCGCTGACTCAGTTTACTGGCTCAGTTAGACCTCAGCAAAACCAATATTCCCATTATTATTACTGCTTGCTGTGTGCTCCGCAGTATCTGTGAGAGTAAGGAGGAGATGTTTATGGCGGGGTGGGAGGTTGAAGCAAATTGTCTGGCCACTGATTATGCGCAGCCAGACACCAAGGCGGTTAGAAGAGAACAGCAGGGCGCGCTGCGCATCAGAGAAGTTTTGAAAACCAGTTTCATGACTGGCCAGGCTACGGTGTGAAAGTTCTGTTTGTTTCTCCTTGATGAAAACCCACCCCCTTGGTTCACTATACTTCCCTGTAAGCCAACCGCCCGCCCCTCCCAACTTTGATCTCCACTTGCAGAGGCAATAAAGTCATTCTTGTTTCAAATGTATGCATTTTTTATTAATTCGTCACACAAATGGGAGGATAACTGCCAAGGAAGCCCAGAAGGGGTGGGGGAGGAGGGAAGCACAGGAGTGGGGTAGTTGTAGGGGCACCCCCTAGAATGGCATGCAGCTCATCATAGAAATGGCATCTCTGATGTGGAGTGGCCATTTGCCTCTCTGGTTCTTTGGTAGGCTTCATGCGGCACTGCTCCAGGTCCCTGTTATAACCTCTGTCCTTCATGCCCTTGGAGATTTTTTCAAATACTCCAGAATTTTGTCTTTTGAAACGGAGTTCAGATAGGGCGGATTCATCTCACCATACAGCAATCAGATGCAGTACCTCCCATTCAGTCCATGCTGGAGCTCTTTTGCGATTCTGGGACTCCATGGTCACCTGTGCTGATGAGCTCTGCATGGTCACCTGTGCTGATCAGCTCGCTACGCTGGCCAAACAGGAAATGAAATTCAAAAGTTTGAGGGGCTTTTCCTGTCTACCTGGCCAGTGCATCTGAGTTGAGAGTGCTGTCCCGAGCGGTTACAATGGAGCACTTTGGAATAGCTCCTGGAGGCCAATACTGTCAAATTGCATCCACACTACCTCAAATTCGACCCAGCAGGGTCAATTTCAGCGCTAATCCCCTCATCAGGGACGAGTACAGAAATCGATTTTAAGAGCCCTTTAAGTCGACAAAAATGGCTTCGTCGTGTGGACGGGTGCAGGGTTAAATCGATCTAAGGCTGCTAAATTTGACCTAAACTTGTCGTGTAGACCAGGGCTGACAAACAGTACATTACCTCATCAGTGATGAGGCACCTGATATAGCCTGCTTCACCAAGACCTGGCTGGATTACAGAGCAAGTCCTGTACTAGCCAACAGCATTCTCCCAGGATACTTGGTACACCCCTGACCTAGAAAGGACAAAAAGCCAGTTGGTACTCCATTCATTTTCTTTGCAAATGTCAAATGCAAGCGAGGAGCCTCAGATAAGACAACTTCATTTGAATTCATTCATCTGACAGTCAAAACCAGAGCAGAGAGAGTGTGTGTATGTATAGATTTTATGCTGATTTACAACCACTGCAGAAAAGGGTTCATGAAGGAGCTCACTGGCATGTGGTTGGCAGTGGTGGTGAAATACCCCAGACTACTTGTCCTGGAAGATTTTTGTATTGATACTAACAAGGCCACAGATACAACCCCCTCAAAACTCATCACCTCTCTTGTCTCCTTAGGACTTTCATAGGTCATCTCTGGCCTTTTGGTTTCAGTTTTTACCAAAAAATTTTGGGTTTTACAAAAGCAATCCCTCCCTAAATATTGGAAGGGCCAGAACTTCCCAGCTCTCCTCTCTGGAAGGTGAGGTGGTGGCTCGGTAACCTGGGTGGCCCTGGTTTCTGATCCACCGTCTCCTTTTCCAGAATGGAGGGGATGGATCAGAAGTACTGGAATGACTTGAGTGCTGATGTATATACTGCTGTCAATCCCACACTCATCACATACATATTACCTGTTCTACAGATAGCATGGATGTTTATAGCATTCAAAGCAACTAAGTCAGTGAACTACTTTTCATGCCAAAATTAGTCAAAAATGAGAAATTGTATTTGACTATGTTTCAAAACATAAGGACTGTTTTGGATGTTAAAAACACAAAAACAGGAGAGAAGAGGAGAGAGATATTTACAGAGAAAACAGCAAATTCATTTTTTGCACTGATTTTCACCCATTTTTTTGCAGGGCCACCCAGAGGATTCAGGGGGCCTGGGGCAAAGCAATTTCGGGGGCTCCTTCTATAAAAAAAGTTGCAATACTATAGAATACTATATTCTTGTGCGGGCCTGGGGCAAATTGCCCCACTTGCCCCCCCCCCGGGCAGCCCTGATTTTTTGTAATAAACATTGATAAATTTCCAGGAAATTTGAAACAAAAACAGAAAATTCAGGGCCTTACCCACATAGCTAAATCGTACTCCAACAAATTCCAAAGCCTGCTAAAGGATAACAGCACCCCGCCCACGGGGTGAGGAATCAAGGACCTGGTCAATCATTATCACTCTACACTGGCCTCCGCCATTGACATATTTGCCCCCAAATAGCCTCTTCTCCCTATTGCCCACACAGATTATCTTGATTTTATGACACCCTGTGCCGGATGAAGAGAGAGGGTGGAAACTCAAGTGCTGATGGCAGAATACAAAGACTGATTCCAACACGATGAAACAAATTCCTCAAAGCCTATACTGAGGCTGCATTACAAGCCGAGAGAGCCTTCCTACCAGCTTTCTTTGAGGCTGCCAAATCCCACCCCAAGGGGTAAATTCCTCCAATCCTGAATGCCTACAATCTGTATCAGAGCCAAGAACACCAAGCACTACAAAAAAACTATCATCCTACTTCACTGAAAAGATCACACACATTCAGGAAGTCTTCTCAAACAGCATGCATCTGCTCTGCCTGCACTCACTAATCAAGAACCAGCTGCATTCTCAGAATTCAGTAAATTGACTCATCAAGAAGTTCTGGACAGCCTAAAGGAGTCCTGATCCAAGACTTGTTCATCACTCTTTCACAAGCCATGAAGGGCATAGGTCAGATTCACAACTAGTGCCACTCCTGAGTGAAATAGCCAGTGCTTCGGTCATGCTGTCTAGAGTGGTATACGACCGAGTGCCAGCCTCAGGGCAGACAAACTGACAAAAGCAGGGCAGATATCCCAAACTAGTGGTATGTATTATAATTAGATTTTAACAATCCAGTAACAAATGTGAACTCCTCGATCACTGTAACAGTCTTACCATGGAGTCACAGACCATGCCCTTGGGCTTGCCAATCTGTCTTGCCACGCAGGCAAGCTGGATTTAGTGATAAATGGTCACTTACACCAGAAATCGTAAAACATTTAGGTTGCAAGCAGTCACTTACCCCAAATCAATTTGTACCTTAGATCTCACACCAAAGACAATGCTGGTAGTTAATCCCATACTAAATTAACAGAGGATTTATTAACTAGGAAAAAGAAATGAGAGAATTATTTACATGTTAAAGCAAGTAACATGTATACACAAAAGAGTTTGGCCTATGGTTCCATGTCAACTATCTTTATTTCCCTCTTGCAGCATTCTAACTCATGGGATGAGGCGTTCTGCATGTGCTTCTCCCTGGGTGGATGGGGTAATCAACAAAGCTTTTGTCCTACAATGACCCACAACTTTGATAGCCCTCCTGGATGAGCTGGGGGAGCCACTCTTCCCATGTGAGTTCACAAGTTCAGAGCAGTCATTTTTAAAGTTATAAACAAACTTATATTTTACCTTGTAGGATGGTGTATAGACATTACAATTGTAATGTTAATGCATGCAGCAACTTAGTCATTTTAAAGCATCTAAACACATCCTTACAAGTCCAACACCTATCTAGAACAATCTTAGCATACCAGTGAGCTGGTCTGGTTTCCAGCTATGAATTTCTCAGTACTCAGCTGACATCTACAGACTCTGCAAGAACTGGCACTTGGTTTACTAGCATCACAGCCTCTTTCAGAGAAGGAATCTTCCCTTCCTCCTTCAAATACAGAATAGTCTGACCAACATTGAAGAAACCCATGCTGGCCAACCCACTACTAGCCAACTATCACATAGCGTCAATCCTTCCGTTCCTGAGCAAACTCAGAGAAACTAGCAAAGGGCCCAACTACAAATTCATCTAACAGAAGCTAACACTCTAGACCTGGCACAATCTGGATTCAGGCCAGAACACAGAACTGAAACTGGATTAGTAGCATTGATGGATGATCATCTGCTGTCAGTGATAGAAGACAGACATCACTTTTCATCCATTGCAGCATTTAACACTGTTGACCATGAGGTACTGCCGTCTCACCTGAGAGAAACAGGAGTCCAGGGCAATGCACTAAAGTGGTTTGAGTCCCACAAGGATCAGTGCTCTCTCTGATCTTTTTCAATATCTCATGCAACCACTAGGTGAACTGGTCAGATGACATGGACTCAAGTTCCAGCAATATGCAGGTGACACACAGCTCTACCTATCCTTCATCACATACGACCACACCACTCCCACCAAGATGGCCCAGTGGTTAGACAAGATCAGTTAATAGATGAAAAACAGCTGGCTGAAGCTGAGTCTGAGCAAAACAGAGATGATGCTGGTAGGCAGAGGGAAGTATTTTGAGGTGTTTGCAGCTACTATGCCATGTTCTTTGGCTGAAGGTTCATAGCCACAATTGGTCAATTCAGTCTGTAGTTTAGGAGTACTCTTGAATTCTTTGCTGATACTGAGCCCTCACATCACAGCAGTCACCACAAGTAACACTTTAAGCTGTGTCTGGTTGTGTCATGGGGTGCACTCACCCCACGTGGCACTTCCTGATGGCAGCTCGAGGGATTAGTTCTTGCCAGGTGCTGCTCTCCTCTGGCAGTATCTCTGCCTGTTGTCTCTTTCACTCTGCAGCCCATCTTGCTCTCCGAGCTGCAGCTTCCTGTTCGTGGCTGGGTCCTCCAGGCAGGTCACTGAGGTCCTTCCCTTCCAGGGAAATCAAAGTCCTTCCAGACCAGCTGTCTGGCTGGTGTCTCCAATGGCTGGAAGAGGAACCCAGGCCCACTCTCTACTCCGGATTCCAGCCCAGGGACCCTATAACAGTGGCTCTCAACCTTTTCAGGCCACTGTACCCTTTTCAGGTGTCTGATCTGTCTTGCATACCCCTGAGTTTCACCTCACTTAAAAACTACGTGCTTACAAAATCAGACATAAAAATACAAATGTGTCACAGCACACTATTGCTGAAAAATTGCTTACTTTCTTATTTTTACCTTATAATTATAAAATAAATTGGAATATAAATATTGTACTTACATTTCAATGTATAGTATATAAAGCAGTATAAATAATATAGTGTCTATGAAATTTTAGTCTGTACTGACTTTACTAGTGCTTTTTTTTGTAGCCTGTTGTAAAAGTAGACAAATATCTAGATGAGTCCCCCTGGAATACCTCTGCATACCTCAAGGGATATACATACCCCGGCTGAGAACCATTGCCCCAGGGCCAGCTTTAGGCCGATTCGCCCAATTCCCTGGAATCGGGCCCTGCGCCTTAGGCGCCTTTTTAATTTTTTTTACTCACTCTGGCTGCCAGGGTCTTCTGCGGCCCTTCTCCCCTCTCCAGAGTGCCGGCCAGAGCATGGCAAGCCCCACGGCCCTGCTTTCCCGGCCAGAGCTCCGTCTGGAGTGCGACAGCCTCATGGCCCCGCTCTCTCGGCCAGAGCTCTGGCCAAAGCGCAGCAGCCTCTCTTTGATTTCTTTTTTTCCCCTGTCTCTCAAGGCAGTGCAGTGAACATTGATACACTATAGATCCACACACCTTCTCAATACAATTATTCAAAATAATGTTTAATGTACCCTTGAATCACACTCCTGTGAGTGCTGTAGACCAATTACTGACTCCCAAAGCTATGGAATAGTTAAAGTAATTATTTATTATCCTTCAAAGTAATTGAAGGAGTTGCCACACTGAAATTGCAATGGGATGAATATAAATCCACAATAAAAATGGTAGTCAGTTACATATTTTGATAAATCAAAGCATGCAGTAAGAAACTAGTGAAGGGAAAATCAATTGGGAGGAAGAATGATCTTGTGGTTAAAGCACCAACCAAGAACTCAGGAGAGCTCCCTAGACCTTCTTTGTGACCTTGAACATACTAGTTAGTCTTTTGGTCTGTGTTCCACATCAGTGAAATGGTGTTAATAGAATTCCTCTTCATCTCATGGGTATGAGGATAAACTCATATTTGTGAGGTACTGTGGTGTTGAGGGCCAGTACCTAGATTTCTGTTATAAAGTAGTAGTTTAATTAGTACTGCATTGTTCATTTGTTGACACTAGTGCTCGGACCATTGCTGTTTTTCTTTATTACAGCTGAAAAAGGAGAAGGCTGCTAAACAGAAAGTTAAAGGCCTGCTGCTATCAAAGAATCCATGAAGATTAATGAAACAAAGGAGTTTTTGTAATAGAGAATTATCATTATATTTAAGGGTATTTTCATAGTATTTATTGCACACACCTATTTTCTAGTTTCTCAATATTAACACTGCTATATTAAAGTATTGATGACATTCATTTAAAAATACTTGGTGATTCTGGTTCTTTGAAATAAAATTATTACTTTTTATTAAAGCAGCTTGACATACTATCTAAGCTCTCAAATATTGCTGCATGGATCTCACCTTTGTTGTAGAAGATGTGTCATATGTAGTGGAAAATGATGGTTTTTAGAGACTTCTAGAATTTTTCATTTAGGCTTTGATCTAGCAAACACGTTTAAGTGCTTTGCTGAATCAGAGCCTTAGGACAGCAGGTAAAATATACATTAGACACCACATCATATCCTCAGACTTCCATTATGTACTTGCTTCTTTATATGTGGATTTAGAGTTCTTGTTCCTAACTTTCTACTCACTGGGGTTGTAGTACGCGTAAGGATGACACGCAAATTCGTGAAGCGTTCCATAGTTTTAGGACACCATCAATACCACACTGAGTAACTGAGACTGCAGACCAGGGAAATAACCCACTTCCTTCCCTGACAAACCAAGGGACACACCCCCACTCATGTACTTATCCACTACACCGATACTGACTTGGACTCCTTATTCGTTCCATGGGTGGTGTACCCAAGCCCACTTATCCACTGACACTTTAAAAATCCTTGCACCCCAGTCTGGATCTGTGCAGGTCGTGCAATATGTATGTATCTTTTCATCCTTGCAAACAATATTTGTAACCCCCCATAACCAAAGCCTGACCCCAGATGTACAGTACCTTCCCTCTTAACTCGTGTATATTTCATTTTAAACATTCACTTTAATAAAATGTTTAACACTGGAGTTTTAATATGTTCTTAAAAGACACAGACACTGCTCTCTTCATATCTTCCACATCAAATTCAAATTGATTTTCCTCACCCTCAAGCTTCTGCAAGCTCTGTCCATGCCAACATATATCCTTCTCTCACCTCAGGCTCTGCATTCAGCTAATTCTGCTTCCCTTCATGCCTGTTTTGTATCCTTCTAATACACTCACCTCTGTGTTCTTTCCTGACCTTTGTCTACACCACTATTATCCTCCTTGAGACTTTATGTCCTACAGCCTCCCCAAAATGACCATCATACTCCTGCCAACTAATCAAATACAAATTAGCTCTCCCAGCGCTGTAAAAAAACCATCCCCACTAGGAGAGTAGCTACTAGTGCTGGGAGCACAGCACCCAGTGCTGGTGTACTGTCTACACTGCCATTTTATAGCGCTGAAACTTTCTCGCCCAAGGGTGTGAAAAAAGTGTAGACAAGGCCTAATTGGGTCTTCTGTTGCCATTTTTAAATGTCTCTCTTATCCTTTGCAATGTTGTAGCTATGTGGGTCCCAGGATATTAGAGACACAAGGGGGGGAGGTAATATCTTTTATTGAACCAACTTATGGTGGTGAAAGAGACAAATTTTCACCCTTACAGAGAGCTCTTCACATCTGGGAAAGGTACTCAATATCAGAGTTAAATAGAAAGTGGAATAGACTGTTTAGCAAGTTATTAATGCATACTGTAAGAGACCATTCAAAGTGTCTTGTTAACACCCCTGCAGTCATAGAATAAAAAAAGGGGGAGTGTACCTTCAAAAGATGAGTCTGGAAGCTTAAATTAATAACTCTACTAAACACTAAAAATCATAGATTTAATAAAACCACTGGATTTATGGCTTATTACAACACTCTGCAAGCCACTAACTCCCCTAACACACCCTTTTTTTGTTAACTGGCCACTTCACCTTGAATGGTTTCTTACAATATGTGTTACCTACTTATGCTAAACAATCTGTTCCACTTTGTATCTCGCTTTGACATTGGCCAAATCGGACAGTCTCTATGCAAAAGAATAAATGGACACAAATCTGACATCAGGAATCATAACATTAAAAAACCAATAGGAGAACATTTCAGCCTCTCTGGTCACTCAATAACAGACTTCAAGATGGCAATTTTGTAACAGAAAAGCTTCAAAAACAGACTTCAATGAGAAACTGCTGAACTTGAATTAATATGCAAAGCAGATACCATCAATTTAGATTTAAATAGAGACTGGGAATGGCTGAGCCATTACACACACACAATCTGTTTACCCATGTTAAGTATCCTCACACCTTCTTGTCAAACTGTCTCAAATGGGATATCTTGTTTATCACTACAAAAGTATTTTTTTTCTCCTGCTGATAATAGCTCATCCTAATTAATCAGCTTGTTAGAGTGGGTAGGGAAACTCCCACCTTTTCATGTTCTCTGTATGTATATATATCTTCTCACTATATGTTCCATTCTATGCATCCGATGAAGTGGGCTATAGCCCATGAAAGCTTATGCTCAAATAAATTTGTTAGTCTCTAAGGTTCCACAAGCACTCCTGTTCTTTGACATTCTGAGTACTTTCACAAACCTGAAGAAGAGCTCTTTGTAAGGCCCTGTCTATACTACAACCTTTGACTGACACAAATTACATTGGTTGTGGGCCCTGGGCTGGGGCTGAGGGTTGGGATGCAGTAGCAGGTGCAGGGGATGGGCTCTTGGAAGGAGTTGGGGTGTGGACTCTGGGCTAGGGTGGGGATTTGGGGTGCAGGAGAGGGTGTGGGCTCTGGGAGGGAGTTAGGGTGCATGCTCTGGGCTGGGGCAGGCAGTTGGGGAGTGGGGAGGGGTGTGGGGGATGGGATCTGGGAGGGTCTTGGGGTGTGGGCTCTGGTCTGGGGCAGGCGGTTGGAGTGCAGGAAAGGGTGAGGGGTGCAATGCTTACCTCCGGTGGCTCCCGAAAGTGACCTGCACCCCCCTCTGGCAGCAGCTCCTAGGCGGGGGGAGGGAGGGGAGTCTGCCCGCCGCTGCCCACAGGCACCGCCCGCAGCTCCCATTGGGTGTAGTTGGCAGAGTCGGTACTGGGGGCAGGGACAGCGTGCAGAGAAACTGCCTCCCGCCCCCAGGGGCGTCGGGGATGCGTCAGCCGCTTCCAGAAGCAAAGTGGGCAGGCAAAAGGCTGCCTTAGCCCTGCCGTGCTTGTGGTGGCAGCAGGGGCCCCAAGCTGCTTTAAATCTCCTGGGGGTGGAAGGTGGGGCTGGGGGGATGCTTCCAGAAGCAAAGTGGGCAGGCAAGAGGCTGCCTTATCCCTGCCGTGCTTGTGGTGGCAGCAGGGGCCCCGAGCTGCTTTAAATCTCCTGGGGGTGGAAGGTGGGGCTGGGGGGATGCTTTGGGGGAGGTGTGCCGGGGCAGCAGGCGGGGCCAGATGAGAGACCTGGCCCCAAACTTCGGTGGAGTCAGGTCCCTGTGCTCTCATATTGGTGTAGCATGGGCACCACAGGACCATACAATTCGCGGCACCTGGTGCACACACACTAATTATTATAAGGTTCATACCAAGGTTAAAAAAAAAAGGCTAAACACATTACCGCAGTACATGTTACTGTGGCTCTCTGTTAAAATGTTCCTTCAAAGCCTCCCTGATCCAAATAGCTCTCCATAGAGCCCCTCTTACAGCCCTGGTATCTGGCTTCTCAAAAGCAGCAGACAGCCACTCCACTGCCACGCTCCACCCCAGGGAAACTTCTCCCCTTTGATTCATATATATTTTGAAGGGCACAGTAGGCAGCTATAACCATGGGGATATTTTCCTCGCTGAGGTCTAACTTGCTGAGGAGACAGCACCAGCACCCCTTTAAGCGGCCAAAAGCACATTCAACAGAAATTCTGCACCTGCTGAGCCTAATGTTGAAGTGCTCCTTGCTGCTGTGAAGGTGGCTAGTGAAAGGCTTGAGGGGCCATGGGAACAAGGGATAGGCTGTGTCTCCCAGGATCACTATTGGAATTTCCACATCCCCAGTGGTAATCCACTGGTCTGGAAAGAAAGTCCCTGCTTGCAGCTTTCTGTACAGATCTGTGTTCCTAAAGATGCATGTGTCATGCACCTTCCCTGCGTTGATGTCGGTGAAATGACCCTGATGATCCATTAGTGCTGGCAAAACCATAGAAAAGTGGCCCTTTCTGTTGATGCACTCTGTTGCAATATATCCCCCGTCATTGATGGGGATATGCATGCCATCTATCGCCCCACTGTAGTTAGGGAATCCCATTGCTGCAAAACCATCCACTGTTTCGCACACATTGCCCAGAGTCACAGTCCTTGATTGCAAGAGAAGATTAATGGCCCTGCACACTTGCATCATTGCAACATCAGTGCTGGATCTCCTTACTCCAAACTGATTCGCAGCTGATCAGTAGCAGTCTGGTTTTGCCAGCTTCCACACAGCAATCGCCACTCTCTTCTCCACTGTTAGTGCTGCTCTCATTTTGGTGTCACAGTGCTGGAGGGCTGGGGTGAGTGCCACACAAGGTTCCAGGAAGGTGGCTTTCCGCATATGAAAGTTTTGTAGCCACTACTCATCATCCCATACTTGCATAATAATACAATCCCACCACTTAGTGCTTGTTTCTCAAGCCCAGTACTGAGGTCCATTGTGTGCAGCTGCTCCGTGAATGCCAACAGCAATCTTGAATTGTTTCTGTTCATGGCACATAGCAGGACATCATGGTGTTATCATTATTACAATTTCTGATCATGAAATACTGCAGGATCAGGTGTGTTGTGTTTGTAATGCTCATCACAATACTGGAGAGCAGTGCAGGATCCATGTTTTCTGACAGAGATGGCAGGTGGGCAGTTTACTGGGGCTGTTGAAAAGCGATGTGAAATGTACTAGAAAGCCCATGGAATGATGGGATGGTGAAAGCTGCATCAGGGGACACTCAGCCTGCTCCCATGAGGCATTGCTAGCCCTGCCCAGAACACCTTGCAACAGATAATGGCCAGATGCACAGTGGGATAGCTACCCACGGTGCACTATTCTCTGTGTCAAAGCAACTTATGTTACGGAGCATAGCTAATGTGATGCCAATTTTTAAAAAGGGCCCCAGAGATGTTCCCAGCAATTGCAGGCTGGTAAGCCTGACTTCAGTATTGGGTAAACTGGTTGAAACTATAGTAAAGAACAAAATTGTCAGACACATAGATGAATATAACTTGTTGGGAAAGAGTCAACATGATTTTTATAAAGGGAAATCACGTCTCACCAATCTAATAGAATTATTTGAAGGGGTTGTCATAGACAGATAGTTAAGGGTTAATTATCAGAGGGTAGCCGTGTTAGTCTGGATCTGTAAAAGCAGCAAAGAATCCTGTGGCACCTTATAGACTAACAGATGTTAGTCTGTTACGAAAGCTCATGCTCCAAAACGTCTGTTAGTCTATAAGGTGCGACAGGATTCTTTGCTGCTTTTAAGGGTTAATGTCTCTTTTACCTGTAAAGGGTTAACAAACGGAACCAAAAACACCTGACCAGAGGACCAATCAGAAAACAAGATACTTTCAAATCTCGGTGGAGGGAAGCCTTTGTGTTTTTTGGGTTTTGCTTTGTTCTCTCTGGGTCTTGAAAGGGACTAGACGTGCAACCAGGTTTCTTGCCAATCTCCCTGCTACAGTCTCTTATATATTCAGAATAGTGAGTATTAAGTAGGAAAGGTGGTTATAGTCTTTTGATTGTTTTCTGTATTTGCAAATGTGTAGTTTGCTGGAAATATTTTAAATTGTATTTTGCTGGGGGGGGCTTCTCTCTAGTGTCTATAAGCTGAAAGTCCCTGTAACTTTTACCATCTAAATTACAGAGACAACTTTTACTTTTTTTCTTTCTTTTTATTAAAAGTTTTGCTTTTTAAGATCTGTTTGATTTTTTCCCCTTGTTGAGGCTCAAGGGAATTGAGTCTGTACTTAACAGGGAAGGAGAAGGAAGGGGAGAAGGGTGGAATCCTTTGTTTTAGATTCACGGAGCTTGAATCTGACTATCTCTCCAGGATAGCCCAGGGAGGGAACGCCTGGGAAGGAGAGAGAAGGGGGAAAAAACCTGATTTCTCTGTGTTGTGATTCAAGAAGTTTGAATCATGGTGATCTCCTAGTGTATCCAGGGCAGGAAAGATCTAGGAGGAAGAAAGGAGAAGGGGGGGAAATGGTTTATTCCCCTTTGTTGTAAGACTCAAGGAATTTGGGTCTTGGGGTCCCCAAGAAAGGTTTTTGGGGGGACCAGAGTGCCCCAAAACACTATATATTTTTGGGTGGTGGCAGTGTATCAGATCTAAGCTGGTAATTAAGCTTAGAGGAATTCATGCTGGTACCCCATTTTTTGGACTCTAAGGTTCAGCTTGGGGATAGAATACCATGACAGGGGTCAACAAGCATGTGGCCAAGGGGGTCCAGTGGATATAGTATATTTAGATTTTCAGAAAGCCTTTGACAAAGTCCCTCACCAAAGGCTCTTAAGCACTAAGCTGTCATGGGATAGGAGGGAAGGTCCTCTCATGGATTGGTAACTGGTTAAAAGATAGGGAACAAAGGGTAGGAATAAATGGTCAGCTTTCAGAATGGAGAGAGGTAAATAGTGGTGACTGTTAGGGGTCAATACTGGGACCAGTCCTATTTAACATATTCATAAATTATCTGAAAAAAGGGGTAAACAGTGAGCTGGCAAAATTTGCAGATAATACAAAACTACTCAAGATAGTTAAGTCCCAAGCAGACTGTGAAGAGCTACAAAAGGATCTCTCAAAACTGGGTGACTGGGCAACAAAATGGCAGATGAAATTCAATGTTGATAAATGCAAGGGAATGCATATTGGAAAATATAATCCCAACTATACATGTAAAATGATGTGGTCTAAATTAGCTGTTACCACTCAAGAAAGAGATCTTGGAGTCATTGTGGAGTCTGACCCAGTATGGCCGTTCTTATGTTCATAAGTGCTGCTAATGTGGATGTGGTTCACTGACACAAGGAACATAGTGTGGACATGCACCAGTGGTTTAACAGACATTTTGGAGCATGAGCTTTCGTGGGTGAATACCCACTTTGTCAGATGTATGTGACGGTATTCACCCACGAAAGCTCATGCTCCAAAATGTCTGTTAGTCTATAAGGTGCCACAGGATTCTTTGCTGTTTTTACAGATCCAAACTAACACGGCTACTTCTCTGATTCTTGACACCAGTGGTTTAATTATGTTGGTGGGTTCACTTCAACATAACTTAAGTTGACTTAAATTTGTTGTTTACACATGCCCTTAATCTCACTGGAACTCACCCAGTGCACTGCAAAGTTGCCAGACCAGCTACATGAGTTCTTTATGCAATTTAATGTACTAATTCGTGTACTATTGTGAATTCCTCTGTTATTCAGATGGACTTCTTAAAAGTTTGTGATTAATTCAAAGGAATCTGGAATGGGAGAGGTGACTTGCTATCCTGGAGTGGTGCTATTCAATACATTTCACAGCCCTGAAGAAGATTTTTCAAATAGTTTTCTTTTGAATAAAATAAAAACTTTTGCCTTTATTATGCTATAAATAGGGTAAAATCACCACTGCTGTGATGACTTTTAACCAATATATGTAAGTATTCACACTCCAAAAGCTATCTCAGGGATTTTTTTAAAATGTAGGATGAGTAAGTATGCAATCTCACCTCAAGTAGAGATATCTAGTCACAATTTTTTTTTTAATTTAAACTGTCCATTTTTAAAGGCAAGTTGTGCATGTGTAATTGTCTGGAGAATTGGGGTCTATGTGTGTTTAGAGTTCCTGGAATGTCTCATCTGAAAAATAACTGGTTGCTTGGAAGAGATTGTTCGGTAGCATAGAAATAGAGTTCTAAATTTTACATCATTGTTAGAACATTGTTCAATACAAGACTGAATTCCAGTAGTTTAATTTCAAAGACTTTATAAGGTATCTATATATCTAAATTAGGGGTAGCCAACCTATGGCACGTGTGCCAAAGGCAGCAGGTGAGCTGATTTTCAGTAGCATTCACACTGCTCGGGTCCTGGCCGCTGGTCAGGGGGGCTCTGCATTTTAATTTAATTTTAAATGATGCTTCCTAAACATTTTAAAAACCTTATTTACTTTACATACAATAATAGTTTAATTATATATTATAGACTTACAGAAAGAGACCTTCTAAAAACGTTAAAATTTATTACTGGCATGCAAAACCTTAAATTAGAGTGAATAAGACTCGGCACACCACTTCTGAAAGGTTGCCACCCCGATCTAAAGTGTGACTAAGCGACCCGTTTTTAAACAAATCAGTACAGCCATGCTAACAATGAGGTCTTTTCCACTAAAAAATATCCATAGTCTGCCAAAGCACATATGCTGGATAGCTGTATGCAGACACTGGCTGTGGAACAGGACAACCTATTCTGGAGACAGGTCATCTTCTAGCATATAGTCACAACTTAAAAAGAAAAAAAGCCATCTTCAGAATTCAGGAACCACAGAGCCTCCCATGTTCTGCACTAACTGATTTCAGACTTACTAGTGCCTGTCCATTCTTTTTTAATGTTAATTATTTTTAAAAAATGATAGATGATAACAAAGCAGCACAATTGTAGATTAACTAAGTGTATAAAATAATCATTTCACAGCTAGTACAAGAGAAATCAGAGATAAGAGCAACACACATTAATATGTTATCTGGACAAGAATGTACAAGAAACTTTTATTTATCTAGGAGTCTGACTTCTTCTGTTATTTTATTCATATTCCAAAAATGGGAACCAAATCATCAACCTGTATTGGGTCCTGTTTGGTCATCTGAGTTTTTACATGATTAGAGATTTCCATGATCTTCTCATTACAGTATTGTCCAGGGGTTCTTTTCCTGTATGCAATCAGGATGAGACATGTTAAGATAGTGATGAATTTCTGAGGTCTGAGTCTTAATATTTGTCTTTTAAAATAAAAGAACATAGGCGGTGGTGGGAACTTTTAACAGAGTAGTTGCAATTAATATTTATGTTATGGTTGTGCTCAGTCTCTTGTGCTAGGTGCTGTACAAACATAGAAAAGAAACAATCCCTTTCTTGATGGGCTTGCAATCAAAGTGAAGTGGAGCTGGTTACAATGTACCAGCAAATTAATAGGGTGAATAATTGGCACAGCTGTGTTAGTTACATGAAGCACAGTTTTGGTTTATGGGGTAGAAGCAGGGAGGGGAAAGAACCAAAAGAGAAAAGAAAAAGCATATTGTCTCCCTGAAGAGGAGATAACATTTCTGTCTACTAGCAGCAGTTGTTCTTCTGGTCCAGTAAAATAATGCTGTATTTTTCACAAAAACATCCACAACATAAACATGGCAGTTACATTTCATCGCTCATGATTGTGAGTGCAAGGCAGTGTGTCTACCACAGCGCCTTTCATGTCACACCCAGGGTGAAGTATTAGGGCTAAGTATTATTTTTTTGGCTGGAGGTTTTCCTGGAGATCTCATCCCCATACAGTCTTTGATTAAAAATTTAATTATGCACACTTTAATTCCTGGAGACTCCAGGACAATCTCAGAGGGTTGGCTACCCTACATTAAGCAGATGTAACACCACATTAAAGCAAAAACTTTCAAATAGGAAAAAGCATCTTCTGTAAGGGACACGCCAGGGGTGGGCTAAGAGAGACCCAGGCACCTGCCGAAGGGTGAGCTGGGGAGCAGGTGCTGGGAAGTGATACTGCAGGAACGAGACTTGTAAGGGAGGCTGCCATGCGCTGGCGAACCGGGTGGGCAGAAGCCAAGGCGATGCAGGGCAGCAGTGTCGGGGGGGGGGGAGGAATAACCATCCCCTGGTCTCTGTCCCTCCCCCCCGCTAGCCCAGAGGCCTGCGGCAGAGGCTGAGGCGCTGATCCACTGAAGGCAGCGAGGCGAACTCGCCTCTTGCCCCGCAGCCGCACGAGGCGTGGCAGCGTCACAAGCCCGGGACGCGCGCGCCGCTTCACGCGCCTCGAGAGAGCGGGCACCTGCGTGGCGTGGCCGGGTTTCCGTGCGCATGCGCAGGGCGGGGTGCGGCGGGTTCCCGCCCTAACTCACGGGGTAGGTGGGCGCGTGTCCTCCTCTCGGGCCTGCAGCCTCTGGAGGTTGCAGCACGTGCGCGGGCAGGGGGACTCGCAGTACGGCGAGCGCTCGCTGCGGGTAACCGGGTCCGAGACCTGCAGCCCTTGGCTGGCTCCTTGGTGCCGGGACCGGTGCTGCGCTCCCGGGGTTAATCCTGGCCGCTGTCTCCGGGGATCGGGTGCAATATGTGGCGGGGCAGGGGTGGTCTAAGGCCACGGAATGCTTCCTCCCGTTGGCCTGCGCCCGCTTGGTTTGGTGCGTCCCCTGGGGTTGGTGTGAAGGGCAGCAGTGGGGACTCCTTTTTGCAGTGCTGCTTGCATGAGTACTGGGAGCCAGGCCCCCTGCAAGTGGGGTGGCCAGATGTCCTGATTTTGGTGTCTTTTTCTTATATAGGCTCTTATTGCGCCCCATCTCCAGCTTGATTTTTCACATTTGCTGTCTGGTCACCTAAGCTGCAAGAGCTTAAAAACTAGGCTACAGGGGCCCTTTCCAGTAAGGGCAGCTAGAGGAACTCCATGTAAAAACCAGTTGGTTTCAGATCATGGTAAACTGCATTGCTGTAAACCATGCTAAGTAAGCTAGGATCTTGTACTGGTGGAGCTGCCATAGTCAGATGGAGGCACAAGAGGAAAAAGTTGAAATGCGGATTAATGATCAGACACTTTAACGTATTTTCTGGAAGTGGCAGTTTGAGGCAGTGGTTTAGGACTATTAAGATGAACACTTTTTTAGTGATGGGATCTCTTGAAGATTGTATTATACTTTTTCCATGCTACAGTTGTATCTATACTAGCCACACTTTAGGTAAAGCAGTATTGTCTGTGTGGAAGCTGCTATTTTGCCATCTAGATCAGAAGTACAGTACAAAGCTGTTGTTTCCATATGGCCATGCTTAAAATACGTATGCCCTCTTTACACACAGTTGTAGATTTGATGGTAACATTTAGTTGCTATTAGGCTATCCTAAACTGTATTCATACAGTTCTAATCAGGGAAAAGTTGTCCAGGTTATTATACAGTTCTTCTAAAGAAGCCCTCTGCTTTCGCATGTACATTGGGGGGAGGATAGGAGAATGGCACCACTATTAGTTTTGATGTCTTTAGGAAAAATGTCCTTTCTGTCCTTTGTTGGTTTTGATCGCACTATTTAGCGGACAGATACTAGTTCCAGATTTACAGTGTAATTAAATTGCATTTATAACTGGAAAAGAGAATGGAAAATGGCATTGTGTGGCTCCATGCATGTCTCTGTGAATTCCAGATTGATTTTACTAGTAAAGTGGTTATTTGTCTAAACTTGAAACTCTGCATACTTAAACTAGAATCTGAAAACGAAGTCTGTCTCTTTGTGATTCCTGGATCACCAGTAATGTAGATCCAATACGTGAGACTTAATTTTTGGCCATGTAAGCAGATATGACTGTGAATGTACACAAGTAGTAGATCTGTTGAGCAAGAATGCTACTGTTACATTGTCATTTTTCTTGGTATAATGACACTTTTAATTGATGCTGCTGGTGAAAAAGATTTAATAAGATTACCATCTCAGTTACAGCTTTAACAAAAAAAGATTGTATTAATTTCAGCTCCATTCAAAAAAATAAGAGAAACCATGCTTCTCCAGTGGAAAGTATGAGACTGTTAGGAAAGAAGTCGTCACCAATTCCTGAATATACGGAGGAATCACGTTCAATATAAGGAGGATAAAAGTATTTAAATCAGGGTTTTAAAAGTGTGTTAAACTCACATTTCTCACATCCTTTGAAATTGGTGCAAAATCTTACCAGATTTGTATTGGTGGAGGCTTCCAGCCACTGTGACAAGTCAGAGCTCCATTGTGCTAGATTCTGTACAGACATTTTAAATGACTGCCCCTTCCCCAAATTCCTTACAGTCTCAAAAACAAGGTATACTCAGTGGAGGAGACCAAAAAGAAAAGGGGAGGGGAGGGGAGGGTTGGTGAAGGTGGGAGAAGTAGGGTAGTAAAAATAACAGTTACTGAAACATTCAATAATAGTGCATGTTTTCAGAATTCAGTGTCCTCATTAAAGGTAACAAGGCTTTGCTTTTAATCTACACATACACTGAAGCATTTTTCATAAAAGTTCTGAAATATTTTATAGGTGTCTGTGCAGATTCAAATCAAGACCACAATGTGCAGAGCTCAGTAGAGGACCAGGACCCAATTCAGTAAATTATTACGTTCCTTAATTTCTACTATTAGGTTTAACTCAAGATGTTTTGTAATTTTTCAGGATTTGTCATAATGGATGAAAACACAGGATACAATAAAGGTACTGAAGGAAAATAGATTGTTTCCTTTGTTAAAACTGACATTCAGAATTGATTAAAAAAATTTTTTTTTCCCTTCTAGTTGAAGATGTGGTTGGTTGTCATGTTGAAGATGCTGTGACATTTTGGGCACAGGTGATGTAAATAAACCTTCTTGAATAAGATATTCTAATAAGATGTTTGTTTAATCCAGTTTCATACAAAAATGGTAGGGATGTACTTAGACAAAATTTAAAATGCCTAATGGGCATATGAATAGGACTTGGGGTGAAAAAGAAACTACCTTAGGTTTCAAAGTTGAACATCTAACAACGTGGTTAAAATATTCCATCCAACTGTTCAGTTGCTTAATACTGACATAAACAGGAGTCACATGTTGCCTTCTGAATTGGATTAGAAAACTATTGACCATCAGCCAACTCAAATTTTGCATGGACTTACTCTATACAGTGTACAATAGGCCGTACCTAAAAGCTTGAATGTTAGAACTATCAATGTTGGATCAGGAATAGTATGGAAAGTTGCCCTTGGGGCCTTTAAACTTTTAACATGACTAACTTCAACATTTATAACAAAATGAAAATAATGGAAAAATCTATTGTGGTTCTCAAGTTTAAATGGGAAACAGCACACCAGGTTGGAGGTTTCTGTAACTTTTTGTGGCTTTTAATGAGAACTTGGTGTGTGTTGCTCATCCCCGGGTACATATATAACTTTAAACAATGGACATGCTATTTTTTGGAGGGTATAGGCGATGCCTGTGGTTCATCAGGTGTGTGGTGTTACAAGTAACACTTAAGAAAACTGAAAAATTAGGGAAAAAATTCAGATTGTCTTGTTTTTACTTTGTGCATTTGACAGGACTTTGTTCATAGTTAGTTTCACTTTCCTTTATATAGCCAATATCGCTAGTTCTTCATGTGGGTAGGAAAAGCAACACTTAAAATAGAGTAAATTATTGTAAAATCCCAAATTGATAGGGGGACTCAGTGGCAGATACAGTACCTGAAAAGGCTTTTAACTTTTTTTTTAAATTCACTAGATATCATGTTGATGGTGTCCTTTTTAATTACAGTGTTCTTAATTACTTGGAAGTCTTTTCAAGTATTGACTTAATTGTATATGTAGTCACAGATTCATTATGATACATGAGTTTATTTAAACTACTAAGAAATTTATGCATTGACTGTTTTCTTATAAGGAGATCACTAGAGCTATCACTAGTAATAATTTCCTTCTTTAGAATTTGCATTTATGCATTCTGCAACTTAATCCTAGAACTTATCCAGTATTCTGTACCCTACTGTTCTTTTAGTGGATAAGCGAGTCATTTTTATTACACTAATTTTTTTCTCTCCCTCTCCACACTGGATTTTCTACACTTTGAACTTAAAATAAAATATAATAGGTATTTCATCTTCTGTAGCTGATATAGGTTTTTACCACTTGGTAAACCAAAATATAATTAAAAGGTCTTGTTCACATCAGTCAAACCAAACAATTATTCTTACAAGTAAGAAAACAAGAAATTAAAAAATTGTTGCCCTTTCCCATGATGTTGGAAGAGGAGTGCTGCATACATATTCCCAAAAATATATGAATGCTCACGTTATGAGTTTTTTAAATCACATTTTTGCAAGATCTCTTATGACCGTAGTTTTCACAAAATCTCTAAAACAAGTTAAGCTGTTAAAGTAAAGTAAATATTTTTTTCAGACCAATTTTCTGCTAGAATCACATCTCACCATAGTATGTTCCCTAACCCCTGAAAGTCGCTTTCCAGTGTTGGAAAGAAATTTCAACAAGGTTGTAGATACAGTTCAAAATTTAGAAGGTGAAAGTTGTCAGGGCAGTGCAGTGATGTCAGGATTAGTAGATGTTTTGACTTATTTATTGGCTTTTGCAACAGACACTTAAAGGCTTTCAAATGATAGCTAACACTTTTTACTCTCTCCTCCTACTTCTTAGAACATGAGTAAAAATAATGACATCTTGAAATTAAGTCATGCACTGGCTGAAGTTTGTCCTCAGGCCAACTCAGTTTTTGGCAATCCTGATTTTACTAAGGTAAAGGTGTGTGAGTGGAGAGTGTGATGGTTTTTTTTTTTTTTTTTTTTTTTACATAACTGATTTCTTAGATGTTTTCTTGATTCTTTTATGGTAATATGACTTTTATTCTCTCAACTAAAAAATAAACCCCAGATATTCAGGGGGAAAAAATGCAAAATAGAGTAATAGTGAAAATTTTGTAGGGTGTGTGTTTGTTTCTGTGTATTCATGCACAAACTTATATGCTACTTAAGTTTACCTATAACTTGCTTCATAGTAGACTACCTTATCTCCTGAACTGCATATGTGTGCAGGTAAATTAGATTATTCTTATAATCACCTTTTTGATTTCATTAAAAAAATAAAATCCAGAAATCTCTACTATATTGTGGTTGGCATTTACCTTCTTCATAGTTTGTTTGTTATTGTCAGTAAAACTGTGTAGCATGGCACAGATAGCAAAAGCTCCATGAATCCAATACATAACAACATGTTTTGCAGCATAAAACATTTCTTCAAAGTATAGTATTGTATAACTAGATGTATTGAGGATTATATATTTTGAAGCCTCCAGCATATGCTAGTGTAGGAGACAGTATACTGGGTTAGGTGGACTGTCCCTCTGTTTCAATATTCTGCAGATATCCAGATTACAAACTTTGAAAAATAAGTGTTGTAATGGACTGTGGTATATAATTTTGAGGTGCACTTATGCTTACAGAATGCCACTTTCTCTTCTGATCTACAGATCTACGGTGGATGTTTTTCTGAAGATAAATGCTGGTATAGATGCAAAGTACAGCAAGTGATCAGTGATGAAAAGGTAGGAAACATATTTTAGGATGTGATTGTTCTTTATTGCTGAATCACTTTTAAAAGCAAATATATGGAAACAAAAACTAATATACTTCTGAGGCTTATCGTTTCCTAAAACAATCTAAATCTGTGGTTACTTGCTTGGGGCATACGTTAAAGCAGGGGCAGGCCAACTACGGCCCGTGGGCCGCATCCGGCCCTCGAGCTCCCGCCGGGTAGCGGGATCAGGGGCTTGCCTCATTCTGCCCAGCTCCCGGAAGCAGCAGCATGTCCCCACTCCAGCTCCTACGTGTAGGGGCAGCCAGGGGGCTCCCTACGCTTCCGTCACCCCAAGTGCTGGCTCTGTAGCTCCCATTCGCCATGGTTCCCAGTCAATGGGAGCAGCAGTGGCAGTGCATGCAGACAGGGCAGCATGCTGAGCTGCCTGGCTGTGCTTCCGTGTAGGAGCTGGAGAGGGGACATGCTACTGCTTCCAGGAGCTGCTTGAGGTAAGCACTACTTGGAGCCTGCACCCCTGCCCACCTCCTGTACCCCAGCCCCCTGCCCAGCACGGAACCCTCTCCTGCCCTTTGAACCCCTCTGTCCTAGCCCAGAGCACCCTCCTGCTCCGCAAACCTCTCAACCCCAGCCCCACCTAGGGTGACCAGATGTCCTAATTTTATAGGGACAGTCCCAATTTTTGGGTCTTTTTCTCCTATTATTCTCTACCACCTTTGCTGATTTTTCACGCTTGCTGACCTGATCCCCTTCTAGCCCTCCGAACCGCACAATCCCAGCCTGGAGCACCCTTCTGCACCCCAAACCCCATATCCCCAGCCCCACCCCAGAGCCCTCAAGCCCCTCCCCCCCTGCACCCAAACCCCCTCCCCCAGCCCGGAGCCCCCTCCCACACCCTGAATTCCTCATTTCTGGCCCTACTCCAGAGTCTGCACCCTAAGCCGATATCCTCACCCCCTCCTGCACTCCAACCCCCTATTTTGTGAGCATTCATGGCCTGCCATACAATTTCCATACCCAGATGTTACCCTCAGGCCAAAAAGTTTGCCCACCTGTGCGTTACCAAAGTGATAAATTCTTTTGGAAGCTTTAAGTTGATGGGAAGATTGGTACAGTGTGTGTATACCTTTTTGAAGTGACACAGACAGACAGATACCCCCCCCCAGAGTAATAGGTGCCAGTGTTATCAAGCAGTACCATTTCACTTCAGAACTTCTGAGAAGAGAAAATGGGAGTTGGGATCTGGCTGATAAGATTCATTGAAATAATATTAGAGTTGATACTTATGGCTTTCAGGTGACATTTTTTTTATTTAAAGCTCTTAAGCTAGGGTTGTTTGGTAATTGTGATGTCCAAACACAAGAGGTTTACAGGAATGCTTCACTTAAAGTCGTCCTGGTTAATGTTGTTTCATTGTTACGTTGCTGATCAAGTAGTGAAATGCTCGCTTCTAACATCGTTTTGGCAGCTGCCTGTTTTGTGCGCTGCTTGCAGGAGGAGCAGCCCGTTGCAGCTAGCTGGTGGGTAGTTGGAACCAGGGTGGACCAGCAGCCCCCCTATCAGCTCCCCACTCCTCTAGGTTCCCTGTGCAGCAGCTGTCCCTCTCCCCACTGCCATGTGCTGCTCCTGCCCTCTGCCTTGGAGCTGCTCCTAGAGACTCCTGCTTGCTGTATGGGAGGATGGGGCAAGAGGGGGGCTAATGTCAGGGTGTCTCCTCCTCCCCCTGCTCCTGCACCCCATTACTCCATCTTCCATAGAGCAGGGGGGGACACAGGACAGAGGGAGAGAGCTTCTAGGCAGTAGCTGCAGTCTCTGGTCTCAGCAAGCTGATTTAATTAACAAGGCAGTGTACTTAAGCCTGGGGTCAGCTACTTAAAGGGGAAATGCACATTTTTTTCCCTCTCACGCAGGGTGTGTGTCTCTGTCTGCCCTCCCTCCTTTCCTGTTGCCTTGTAGTGTTGTGAGAGTTAACCCTTGAGGGCTCAGTCAATTGCTGGTTCATTTAGCAGTAAGGCATTCCCTGGGAAATATCCCACCCTCTGACTCCTCCACCTCAACCAAGCTTCACAGTCGTCTTCATTGTGTACCGATATTAAATTGTTTGTTTTAAAACTTATACTCTGTGTGTATATATGTGTGTGTGTGTATGTATATAGTTTTTTGTCTCATTTACCTAACCCCATTATTTACATTAATTCTTATGGGGAAATTGGATTCGCTTAACATCGTTTTGCTTAAAGTCGCATTTTTCAGGAACATAACTACAATGTTAAGTGAGGAGTTCCAGTATTACCCTCACCTGAAATGGTGATATCCACACTGGCTCATGCCATAATGATCTGTGAGCTTCCTTTAATTTCACCTCTGTCCTTGAAGACAGTCTGATTTCACAACTTTTCCTATGTCATTTCATAGCCAGATTTAAAACTGGAAAAATTATCAGTGAAAAGCTGTTTTGTTCTTAAAACTCAAGTTTAAATTCAGAGTGAGGTGCTAAATTTGGGATTTTTCCCGAACTCAGTGTTTTTCAAAGTTTGGGTCGTGACCCAGTATTGGATCACAGCATGTAAGGCACTGGGTCGCTCTAGTCAGCACTGCCAACTGTGACATTAAAAAGTCCCGTTGGCGGTGCTGCCCAGCTAAGGCAGGCTAGTGCCTACCTGTTCTGACACCGTGTTGCACCCCAGAAGTGGCCAGCAGCGGGTCCGGCTTCTAGGCAGGGGGGCCACGGGGCTCCATGTGCTGCCCCCGCCCTGAGCTGCTTGCGTGCCTCTGCCTAGGAGCTGGACCTGCTGCTTTCCACTTCCGGAGCATAGTGCTGTCCATGGTGCCAGGACAGGTGGGAAGCCTGCCTCTGCACCCTGCTGCGCTGCTGACTGGGAGCCGCTGGAGGTAAACCTGTGCCCCAGCCCCGCTCCCCAATCCCCTGCCCCAGCCCTGAGCCCCCTCCCAAACCCAGAATCCCTCCTGCACCCCAAAACTCTCATCCCCAGCCCCACCCCAGAGCGTGCACCCCCAGCCCAGAGCCATCCTCCCAAACCCGGAGCCCTTCCTGCATCCCAGACCCCTCATCCCCTGCCCCATCCCAGAGTGCCCTCCCACATCCTGAACCCCTCATTCCTGGCTGCAGCCCGCACCCCAACCCCCTGCCCCAGCCCTTAGCCTCTCCCAAACTCCTCATCCCCAGTTCCATTGAGTCATGGGCATCAACAATTTTCTTCAACTGGGTCCCCAGAAAAAAGGTTGAAAACCGCTGCCCTAACTTACCCCTTTATTAAAAGAGAACTCCAAATGTAATATGCATATATATACAAATACGTGTACATACTTCCGAAAAACTCCAGCTGCTAGCAAGCCAACACTTTAACTATTAGAGGAAAAGTAAGACTGAATGTGGTTTTTCATTTAAAAAACATTGGTACACAAACTGTTGAATTAACATAAGCAAATTGTAAAAACACCATAGAACTTGCTTAACCTTTGAAATGTCCTGCTTTTCAGACCTACTTTTAATCATCAAATATATCTCCTTCTTGGAAATACCACAAAAACTGTAGCGTGCACTGTGAGACTTGAATGGGCTGAAGTGGACTAATGAAACAATGAACATATATTTCTAAAGATTGTTCTGAATTTTTTAAGAACTCCATAGACTCATAAAATATCAGGGTTGGAAGGGACCTCTATACTTAGTAAATATTTAGCTGTTTATGCAAGGTATTAGGACAAAACTGCTGAAGATTTCCTTTGAGAAGCCTGTTGTAATTTCAGACTTACTTTTTTTTATATATCTATCTGATACCATTTTTTCTTCAGATATCGAAACTGTAAGATACTTATTAGTTATTAGTTAGTTGGGAGCTTGTTGCACTGAAATTGATAGTTTTGTACTTGAGAAGAGGTGGCAATTACTTCCACTAAATGACATCATTGTTCCCAGCTTATGGTAAGGGATGCTATGAACAATGATTATTCTATACAGAATAGATTTTCACTGAAAGAGATGAGGATAATAAATGTTCAGGATGTTTAAATAGAAAATGGAAAAGCTTTGGACCTTGAAAACGCATTATGCTGACCATAAAAATGGCACAATAACTTAGGACAACAAATTTTATACTTGTAAATTAAGATTTTATTTTTAACTTTCAGTTTTGGTGGTGTAGTTTGAGCTGTGACTTCTCCTACCTAGTAGGTTTGCTTTTATAAGGGCGTAGCTATCTTTTCTTTATATTGCCCTTGATCAGATGTAGAACTTTCTTTAGGACTCGCACACTAGGATCACAAGTGATATATAGTCCTCTAAGTACTGTATATTTTAATACATACTACTGTAGTAGACTTGTAGCAGCTATGCTTATTTATATTTTATTATTGCCACAGTGTCAGGTATTATACATTGATTATGGAAATTCTGAGATGCTAAATCGATCAGAAATAGTTGAGATTCCAAAGTACTTGCAGTTTCCCAGCATTGCTAAAAAGTATAGACTCTGGGGACTACAGATTCCTCCTGATCAAGATTTAAATCAATTTGACCAGGTAAGTTATAGACTTATAAGTGCTTGGATGATGAACTGTGTAACAAATAAAGCCAAACTGTCTACGAAATTTTCATCCTTAGGAATCCATAGAAGCTGAATGGTGAGAGTGTCTTTACCCTTCAAGCTGAGACTCATGAGGGATAGTCTCTGTAAGACAGTCAAATCTCTCACCATTAATGAACTTTAAAAGCCAAAATGGCCATCTTAAATTATGAGTGAAGATGCTATCTAGATAGCTTGTAGGAGATAGAGGATGGTCTTGGGAGCTCTAGGTTCTGTTCCTGACTCTGTCACAAACTCTCTGACCTTGACCAAGTGACATGGTGTTCTGTCCATTTCAGTGTCCGTCTTTAATAGGAAGTAATACTTCCCTAAATCAACAGAGAAATATTCCCTGTTGGAATGGATCACAAATCCATTGATGGTTGTGAGTTGCTCAGGGATGATGATGAGGGCCACAGAAAATAAATAAATTAAATTCAGTGGAAAGAATGCTGAATTGATGGATGGAGCTAGAAAAATACCTGCCCTCTTGTCATCAGTAAGTGTGAATTTTCTTCCTCTTTGGCACTTCTGCATTCAACTGGTGGTTTAGAGGAGAATCGGGAGATCGTTGTTAATCTTATAGTTGGAGGTAATAAAGCCTCTAGTAAAGGCTTCCTAACAAATTCCATTGTAACCCACTGTTTCCAGTTACTTATAACTGTGCCAAACTTTAACTGTTAGGGCTAAATTTTTCCATATTTGCTCTCTGCCTCAGGCTGAATGTCTTCTTTTTTGGGAGTGGGAGAGGAAAGGGGGAAGGACATCAGCAAAAACAGCTTATTCAAAGAAATGGCTGAGTTAAGGGTAGTTTTTTCTCTGTTAAGTTGTTTTCAGCCACTTTGACAGGCTGCATCACATCCCATTCCTCTCAACCTTCAAACTCTGCCAGTGTTTGACACTAGCAATCAAACTAGTAACTGCAGTTCTGGCATTCCTAACTTTTGAACGCTTGATTTTTCGGTATTGACATTTCAAGATTGATATTCACAATGTAGATTTTTATATGTAATAATGTAATTACATTTGCATTCCATTTCAAGTGGTAGATATGTAGCTGATCACACATTTTGATATAATTTGCTCTGTAGTAGTGAGGACTTATTTAAATGGGAGATATTTAGTGCTGTAGTTGAACTTCAGCTATTTCATTTAAATGACTATTACCAATGTGGATAAAATGTTGACAGCTAAAATGGCAGGATAGAGGAATGGCACAACTCACATTATTATTTATAATACAGGCTTTTCCTGTGTTACTGAAAGGTTAACCTTTCTATAATGGTGTTAAATATTTGGCCTGGGGTTTTCAAAATGGCCTAATGTAATTTGGTGCCCAACTTCCATTGGAAGTCTTAACTCCTCTAGGCTCCACTGAAGTCTTTAACAGGTCTGTTTGCTGATGGAAAGTTAGTTGAGTTAAGCAAAGAGAAACTGTTCACTGTGAGCAGTTGTATAACTTCTGTACATTTATTTTACAGGGGAGAAAGTTCTTATGCAGTTTAATTTTTGAAAAAGAAATAAAAATGCGACACAAAGCCACATACCAGGATGGTACCATTGTTGCCCAGGCTGAGTATGGAAAAGTGGATATTGGGGAAGAAGTGGCTAAGAAGGGGTTTGCTGAAAAATGCAAATCCCCTATAAATGCTAACAACTGTGATGAGAAAAAAATAGATGTCGCTCAGTACCAACCCTGGAATGCAAAAGTTTCAGCTCCAGCATGGGAGAACAGACCCAAACCTTCAGTATCCAACCGACTGAAAGGGCGTTTTGGTGACCAGATAGGTGCCAACATGAGGAATGAAAATCATACTGGGAACCATATGCCTTTTGTGAAGTAAGACAGGGTGGGGTCTGATAGTGGGTGTGTCACTGTTTTGATATAGACTCATTACTGTGTTTGTATGTAGGAGAGGAAGGTGGGAAAAGCAAAAAGACAATAAATTTCAGCCCTTGCTAAGTGGATGTTTTGTCTCCCAAAAGCTTCCTTTACTGAAGAAAATATTTTGGAATTTTTTGTGGCTGATATGTCCAATGGTTAGTTAAGGGATAACTTTTATTATATTAAAAAAAGTACAAGAGTACTTGTGGCATCTTAGAGACTAACAAATTTATTTGAGCATAAGCTTTTGTGGGCTACAGCCCACCACGAAAACTTATGCTCAAATAAATTTGTTAGTCTCTAAGGTGCCACAAGTACGCCTGTTCTTTTTGCGGATACAGACTAACATGGCTGCTATTCTGAAACCTTTTATTATATTATATTGCACAAGGCAATAAATAGCTGCAGAGACTAAGCCATTTATGTGCCTTGTCTTTGCTTAATCCTAAAAGCCATTTGTTCTGCATATACTACAAAACAAGAGATGTTACTGCCATCATACAACAAACTGTAATTGGTACAGAAATATTATTAGTTTTAAAAATGCTACATTTGTCTCTTGGACTTTCTAGCAACATGATGAGTTATAAAGATAGCCTGTTCTAAATGATTAATGAATTGGGGTTTGCACTCAAAGGACTGGCTTTTTGAAACTGGGCTGTGTTTATGTACACTTGGTGTCTCTTTCTCCCACTGTATATTACTACCGAGAATTGCAAGGGAAATTTATGAATGACCTGTGGGCCTGGGTAAAAACTGGCCCTCCAGAAAGGAAGCCTGGTATGAAAATCAGGCCAAAAGTCTTTACACAATTCCCATGAGAGGTCTGTACAGAATCAGGATGGGAGACAGAATTTTTTTGGCATCCAATAGAACCAAATATAGAAGGCATGGTAAATTGTTCTCTTCCATCTCCTAATTCACTCCTCTTTCGTGTCTTCATTTTCTTTCCTCCTTTACTTTTATGTATTAAAAAAGGGAGACTCCATCCTCCTTGAGAAAGTGCTTAGCGCACAGAGTAGGAAACTCCAGCCCCCTTCAAGTTGGTCATCCAAAATCACTGGACACTTTTGAAATCTTTGCCCGATTCTCTTAATTATTGTTTTTTTCTAGCTGAAACTTGTCTTTCTTATTAAAGATGGTTTCTGCTCTGAGTCATTTCATTTGAGCTTTTATTCTCTTTAGTGTTATTACTCTTGTCTTTACTATTTTATTCATCTTCGCACTTGTGTAACAGAGAGAGAGAGAGAGAGGGTCATGCAGTGAGAGCACAGCTAATTCTCTAGATATTAACTTTCTGAAGAATGTTTGTTTTTTCCCTCCCTCCTGCTCTTGGAAGAGCTTGGGGCCTGGCTTTTAAGAGATGTGGGAGAGTCTAGAAACACTGATGAAAGTTGGGACAGTGGTTCCAAGGTAAGGGAGAAGATGATGTGGAAGGTTTAGTCGAGGATTGAAGTTGCAAGGCATTGGTCCCTGCAATAATTTTGCAAAAGAGACAACACAGATATGCATTAGATAAGTACGCACTCAGACATGTTGTTTTCACCTTATGATAGAGCATATTGGTTACTTGTGCTGGAGCTTACCTGATTCAGTCAGTTCATGTTAATTTATCTCTATTAAAAAAAAATTCACTGTCCGAAAATGCAGAGTATAAAAGAATATCTTTTGTCTGTTGGGGAGGGGAGTACTAAAGCTATGCTCAGATGAAATAAAGTTAAGTCTTACAACTGGAAGTACTTGTGCTTACAGTGACAAGAGGTGGTAATGGTGGTCACAAATCTTTTAAAAAGACACTCATGGTATCTAGAGTTTCCAGGGCTACAATTTGCTGAAGAAGGGGAATGTGGGTGATAAAAGATGCTGCTGAGCAACTGGAAACGTTAGGCAGCAGAATAAGTAAACATCTTCTAAAAACATATATATATTTGAACTTCACTGGCTGTACGTATTTTCCTGATCTCTTCTGTCTATTTAGGAATTTTATAGAGAGCCCATCACTGATGCATCTGAAAGCATGACTTCCCCCATGTTATATTTTTGCAAGATCCCATTCTGGATCACCAGGATGTTTGTTCACATTGATGTTTGTTGGGACCATAATTTGGAATGCAGCTCAATTAGATTGATAGTAAACGGCTTCATCCCTGACTTGCTTTGAAGTAGCCAGGACTGTTTCCTAAATTTTAGAGAAGCTCAGGGTCTGGTAAACAATTCATTCTTTCTTCCTTCCTGCTGCAGCAGCATTGTCCTCCATAATGTCCAGACTGGCCTAGGGAAATGTGCACCTCCTGGCAGCAAGGAGATCCTAGCTTTCTACTTTCACCCATTCCCATGACTGTTTTTAATAATTCTCTGAATATCGCAACCTTTATTTAGTGAAGTTTTGTGTACGTATGCCGATGAAGGAAACCGAGGCGCAAAGAGGTTGTATACAAATCTGTTTGAAGACCAACGTGGGAAGGTCACACTTCTAAAGAAATGTGGCATAACTTAATCATGTATAATTGCTTATACAATAGATTTCTATTCTTGATCTGTATGACTAAGATGTTCTTGACAGTCATGATTAAAGAATTGTCGTACCATTATAAAATAAGCATCTTGATTCTGTTTAATATTCATTTATTTTTAATAGGGAAAAATTGATGGCTCGTGACTTTAATATAGGGTCAAACATCAGTTTGGCAAAAATAAAACAGGATCAGAAACTGATTGAAGAGAATGAAAAGCTCAGAAACGAGAAAGAGGTTCTCCAGAAAGAGAATCAAATTCTCCTCCAAAATTATAAAGAACTAGAATCGACAATTGCATACCTGAACCATCAAGTGCAGGTATGTGAAAGTGAGGGAGATTCTCCTGGTGCCCTTGCAGTCTGAAACAGACAGGGAGGAGAACTCAGGACTTGGAGTTCAAGTGGGAGGGAGCAGGAATGTTCAGAACCAGCTTTGCTGCCCAGTAGCAGTGCCATATCCTGTGGTGAATTGCCCTCTTTAGGAGGGCAGCTGTTCTTGCCTCATCTATCCATGACTGATCAGTATGCAAAAGTTGTCACCAGTGCTTCTGTCCTCTGAAGGATACAATCAAATTGTTGTAATTCCAGGTAAGTTGGAGTAACCTTGGGTATATCTGCACTGCAGTTAAGAACCCATGATACCAGCTGACCCTGGCTTGGGATAAGGGGTTTAACTGTGGTGTAGATGTTTGGCCCAAGCCCAGTGTCCACACCAAAATTAAACAGCCTCTGAGCCTGAGCCCTGGAAGCCTGAGTCATCTAGCGTGGGCCAGCTGGGAGTGTCTAACTGCAGTGTACACATACCCCTTAACAAACAAGGTGGCAGCCAGTAGCACGTAAGTGAAGTTATTTGAACGCCTAAAGTACAGACGAGCTCTTTTAAAGGAGATAGAATCTCTGCCTTCTGAGAGTTTTATTGGTTTTCTTCTCACTTGCTAAGCTGAAAGGTTGAGTGTCTTTTTCTTGTATTAATCATGCATAACATGAAAAGATTGTGACATAGCACTTAAGACAGGCCTTCCCTCCGCTTCCTTTCCCGTGGGTGCATGCTTGGTGGAGCAATTTAGATAACTGATTTTAAAAAATCCTCTTGATTTATATCAGTTTGAGGCTTTCTAAAACTAATTGGAAAATGATTATTATTGCAACTTTAGATTAAAATTTAATATGAACTCAACTATATATGCTGTTTGTTCTAAATGGAACTCCTAGTAGAGTATCTTTGATTTGGTATAAGCAATAAATAAATAAATAAATACTGAATCTAAAGGACCTGATCCTGCTAATAGTTAAGCAAGTATGTAATTTACTCACAAATGTTCCTGTTGACTTTAGGTTTAATGAGCATAAGTATTTGCAGCGTCCAGGGCTAAATTGCTTTTATTAAAAACTGTACTCTTACAGACAGCCTTTGACCCTTCAAAACAAAATTTCTGTGTTAACTATGGAAAGTTGTTTTGAACTCTTTAAATACACATGCACCGAAGTTTTCAAAAATAGGCTAAAGTTAGGTGCCAAAACATGGATTTAGGAGCCTGCATGGGATTTTTAAAAGCACCTAAGTGATTTATGAGCACAAGTCCAGTTGACTGCAAACCCTGATCAAGGAGTGTAGCCTGGTATGAGTTTTTATTTTTATTGATTTGTGGAAGTATATTGGAAGAGTGGTGTTTGATTGCAGATATAGCATAGGGTATTTGCTTATCAATTGGTGTTTGCATTTGTGGTGTTCTGACAGTAAAGATGCTAATTAGGTCCTAGACTTGTTTTTTTCAGCATCGATGAGCATTTTAAGTGTAAAATTTCTTAGTGGGAGGAAAATCTCAATAAAATCTGAAACTCTGCTAACAGTTAGGGAATGAAAGAAGTACAAAGCATCCCCCCTCAACAATTTAAGACTAAAAGGGGAAGGAAGTAAAGAACTACCAATATTTAAATACAAAAATATAATTTTTTTAAAATCATGATTTTTATCCGCCAGGTTGCATGACCATATATAGCCATTTTGTCTGTGCTGGGCACAGGCTTGTCTGTATTTAATTTCTAGTTTAAAAATCTCAATAATGCCGTGCTTTAGTATTCTAGGCTAACAATTTAACCATTGTTTATGTCCTTTGTCACCACCTCTCTCCCGCCCGCCAAAAAAATCAATAATGCAGGAAGAAAAGGAAACATCTAAGGAAACTCTTAAACATTTGGGGAAAACTCTGCAAACGTATGTAGGAACTAAAATGAGAAGTTTGGCTGCCCAGATTGAGGTTCTGAAAAACGTTAGGTATGTACAAGTTTTTTAACTGTACCAAATTACCACTGATGTATTTGTTTCTTTTAAAAGGACTGCATGCTATTTGTTCTCTCAGTCAGTTTTAATTTTTGTAGTCATTATTTTATTCTGCTAGTTTCCTTTTAACAAAACTAACATGAAAAGGCATAGAGAAGTCTTTTTGACTTGCTACTACAATCCTTGACTGAAATCTGCAGCTTTCATGTCCAGCTGTCAAGGTGGTAGACTAGTTCCTGCCTTCCAGTGTTGGTTGGATAGATCTGAAGAGTTTAGTTTGTATCTTTGTATTTCTTTCTAACCATTGTAGCAAACAGCTTGAAATTCTTATTTAGTATCTTGAGGCAGGTATCAAGTATCAGAGGAGTAGCCGTGTTAGTCTGGATCTGTAAAAGCAGCAGAGAGTCCTGTGACACCTTATAGACTAACAGAGGTATTGGAGCATGAGCTTTTGTGGGATGCATCCTTCGAAATGGGTATTCACCCACAGAAGCTCATGCTCCAATACATCTGTTAGTCTATAAGGTGCCAAAGGACTCTTCGCTGCTTTGAGGCAGGTAGTTTCTTATAAAAGTTGTTCAAAAGTATGGGCACAGTGAAGTACTTTCACTGCTGATCATTGGCTAGCCATTCAGATTACACACGCCCTATCTGGAGTGGGCTTTTTAGAGCACATGCTGCTATTGTTATTCAAGCTAGCTAGATCAGAGCTAGCTCAGGTATGGCCGTGTGTGCTGCGATCACACCTTTGATTGCTGTGTAGACACAAGTCTTTCCTGTGGTTCCCTCTTTGTGTTGCCTTTTTGTTGTGTTGTGAGTTGCAAAGTGAAACAAAATGAAGCAGTATAGGGCAGCTATGGAAAGGGGCTGTGTTGGGAGAAGTCTAAGGCCATGTCTACATCTAAAATTTTGCAGCGCTGGTTGTTACAGCTGTATTAGTACAGCTGTATAGGGCCAGCGCTGCAGAGTGGCCACACTTACAGCAACCAGCGCTGCAAGTGGTGTTAGATGTGGCCACACTGCAGCGCTGTTGGGCGGCTTCAAGGGGGGTTCCGGGACCGAGAGAGCAAACCGGGAACGCCGCGGTTTGCTCTCTCGGTCCCGGAGCCAGCCAGCAAACCGCGGGGAAGGAGACCTGCTTGCTCGGGGTTCCGGGACCGAGAGAGCAAACCGCGGCGAAGCTGGTTTCCTTTCCCGGTTTGCTCTCTCGGTCCCGGAGCCAGCCAGCAAACCGCAGGGAAGGAGACCTGCTTGCTCGGGGTTCCGGGACCGAGAGAGCAAACCGGGAACGCCGCGGTTTGCTCTCTCGGTCCCGGAGCCAGCCAGCAAACCGCGGGGAAGGAGACCTGCTTGCTCGGGGTTCCGGGACCGAGAGAGCAAACCGGGAACGCCGCGGTTTGCTCTCTCGGTCCCGGAGCCAGCCAGCAAACCGCGGGGAAGGAGACCTGCTTGCTCGGGGTTCCGGGACCGAGAGAGCAAACCGCGGCGAAGCTGGTTTCCTTTCCCGGTTTGCTCTCTCGGTCCCGGAACCCCGAGCAAGCAGGTCTCCTTCCCCGCGGTTTGCTGGCTGGCTCCGGGACCGAGAGAGCAAACCGCGGCGTTCCCGGTTTGCTCTCTCGGTCCCGGAACCCCGAGCAAGCAGGTCTCCTTCCCCGCGGTTTGCTGGCTGGCTCCGGGATCGAGAGAGCAAACCGCGGCGTTCCCGGTTTGCTCTCTCGGTCCCGGAACCCCGAGCAAGCAGGTCTCCTTCCCTGCGGTTTGCTGGCTGGCTCCGGGACCGAGAGAGCAAACCGGGAAAGGAAACCAGCTTGATTACCAGAGGCTTCCTCCTTCCACGGAGGTCAAGAAAAGCGCTGGTGAGTGTCTACATTGCATTACCAGCGCTGGATCACCAGCGCTGGATCCTCTACACCCGAGACAAAACGGGAGTACGGCCAGCGCTGCAAACAGGGAGTTGCAGCGCTGGTGATGCCCTGCAGATGTGGACACTCTCAAAGTTGCAGCGCTGTAACTCCCTCACCAGCGCTGCAACTTTCTGATGTAGACAAGCCCTAAGAGAGAAGTGACCATCAATTCTAGTGAGAAGAAAGTTGCTCTAGAGTGTTTAAGAGAGAAAATGGATGAGCTTTTCAAAGAGAGAGGTGTCCTGAGGTAGAAAAAAAACAAATCTAAGAAAAATAAATAGACAAAATATAAAGGGAGGGAATGAGAAAGTTCAAAGCAAGCGAGACAACCCAAGTGTAGCCTGTTATGCTATTGAATATTCAGATATAGCTGTTACTTCCTGCAATATTGTTACTTGCTGACAGATGTCATGCCATTTAATTATCTTCTTTTTTGAGATGGGATTGGGTAAGAATACCTGCAGGGACAGCAGAAATTTCACTTGACTCACTGTCATTGGATATGAAATTAAATCATGTGGCAGGTTTTTAAAAACAATTATGTGCACCACTATTGAGTAATATTGTTTCAAGCTATGAAGAAAAGTGTTTTCCAGCTAAATATTCTTGTTTAATTCTTTCTCTCCTCACCACTCAGGTGTTCACATATGAATGTTCATTTTGGAGATGACCTCTTCAGAGCTGTAAAGGAGGTTACTGAAAGATGTCTCATTGCTCCATCTTCCTTGGAAAAGTTGGAGAAGATTTGGGCAGAATATAACTTGGCTCAGGAGATGATTCAGTTGTGCAGAAATGTGGTGGGTTGGATGTTTTTTTCTCAGAGCTGTAATTTATAGCCTGTTGACAGAGTACATTAGTCTTATAAAGTGAACTCTAGTATCATGAATAGAGAATGGAAGAATCTACCTTGCCTTGGGTAACTGCAGTATTTTCCAGAAATGAAAGATTTGAATTGTTCACTTCATTTTAAAGAAGATTCAACTTTTGACACTCCCGATTTAAATTCGGCGATTGGGCATTCAGAGCCATCAGAAAATGGCATTTGAGGGTTATTGGTATGCTCCCTGCTCAGAAGGCGAGGAGGACATGGGGTACAGGTTTTAATGAGATTGCATCTTTGTTAGTCTCATTACTTCAAAGGTTCCCATAAGGGGACAGTCCAGTGCAGTCACTTGCACCCCATTGGTCTTTTGCCTGTTTTGGGGGCTCCCACTACAGAGGGACCCAGTCATCAAACTAAGAAGTTCTGTGTGCCTCCACTCACGCTCTAGCATGCCCCCTTTGGTGGTTGAGGCAAGAGAGGACCTTGGCACCTCTCTTCACCCCAGCCAACATTGCTATCAAGCACATTGATGGGGCAGTCCCACTGGGGTAATATCCCAGCTCCTGGTTTGCACTTCCCCCATGGAGGTTAGACACATGCCCCGTCTCATAAGGAGATGCCCTTGGGAGGCCCCTATGTTACCTTTTTGGATCTGGAGCCTAAATATGCAAGTTCCTGCACTGGGTATCTGCCAGAAGTTGCAGCAAGTAAATGTCTTTCCAACAGTTCCAAACTGTGCCCTCCGGGATGGGGAGAATCCCAGCCCTATGGCTGAAAATCAGGGGTTGATTTTTGGGCATTGTGAGGAAGGTGAGAAAACCTCACCAGTCTTGGCCAGTTTGTGGTATGCAGAAAGATTCCTTCCTAGCTCCAAAGTGGCGACGAGCACAGTCCACAGCAACCTAGATAAGGGAGGGAACGTGGGTTGAGTGCTAGAAACCAGCAAACAGAAGTGGCCCTGAGCACGGGGATCCTATCATGGCTGCGAATCTTGTGCCAAATCCCATGAGACCTTATGGCTTCAAATCCCACGAGACCTTAAGACCACCCTGGAAGTTCTGAGATGGCTGGCAATCTTATGGGATCCACTCTGTGCTGTTTGCTGTCTTTGGTTGCACCATCAAAACACACTCCTTTCTAGGCTCAGGGCTCTTTTTTGTTGTTGTAACAGGAAACTAGTTTCAACTTTAATGTTGGAAATTCTTTCTCTGTCACACCCCACAAATAGTCTGAGACAGTATGCTAAATACAGGAGAGCTCTGTGCTCCCTCTCTGTGGTAGGGAGAAAAGTGTTAACTATACAGAAATGGGTGTGGTGGTCTAGTGTAGGAGAGAGCATGCCACCCAGCGTAGCCATTGGCAGCCTCTTTACGTCAGTTAACTTGATTGGAGCCATCCTGAGTCAGGGAAGTTATGTGCTTTATGGGTGATTAATGGACAGGGCAGGGTCTCAGCCTGTGAGAAAGGGGGATCCCCATCTCCATGTCACCCATGTATGGCTCCAGCATTGGGAGAAATCAGAGAGGGGAGTGATTGAAACTAGTGTCCTGTGGAGTCCTTGGGACCAGCAAGAGAAATCAATGGGGTGTATGTGTTTTGGGGACAAAGATGAGGGGATTATACTTCTGCTAGCGGGAAGCTGCTTCTACCTCAGGTACTTCTCCAAAGTTACCCTAGGGAAGGAACCATTATCCCCACAGCATTCCTCTCCCCTCCAATGTATGCACACGTTTGCTAGTTTTCCCTGCTTGCGCTCCCAAGTGGTGGCTTCTGTAGGCTTCTATAACAGGCTGCCTCTTCGGTGCTGGCTTGTGCTGCTGCATGTTCTGTAATGTTTACCTACCTCTTAATTCTACTGTAGAGGCTAAAATAATGTTTGCAAGGAGTCTTGAGTTTTTTATATGGAGAATGCTGTAATATAGCTTTATCCATCAATCTCAAAGGACTTTACAGAGCAAGTTAAGAGTATCATAAGTGCAAAGTAACTTTTGTTATTAATATATTTGTCCCTTTCTGTGTAACCTTCCTACCTGGAACTGTCACTAAGGCCAAGTTCAGTAGTTCTGCAGATAAAGTGAACCCCGAGGACTTATTGCTAGAAAATATAATTTTTTCTTATGAAATGTGAGACCAATAGACAATGTGTCATTAATTTTTTCCTAAATTTAAGAATAAGCATTTTAAGTAAGACTGTTTACTTCCCAAGCACTGTGGAATTATACTGATGCATTAGCTCATGAAATAGACTGTTAATAGAAGTGAAACAGGTCTATTTTCCTCACCATGCATGAGAAGTATTAACACTAAACAATAGTAAAAAAGAAACTGATATTTTTAAATTTTCAGTTTTTAATGATCCAGTAGGTTAATTGTAAACAACATAAAGAGATTTGTTTTAAAAAATATTTAACTTCACTCTGCATGAGTAACACCCACTACGAACACATAGTTTAACAGTAAAACAAATGAGCATGTTATAATTTGTTTATAGAGAGGTGGTCAGTAAGGAAGAGAAATAGGCAGGTTGCCAGGGCTTTGATATCCAAAGTTGTTTAAGTAGCAGCAAAGAACAAAGAGAAAGAAGAAACTTACAGGCCTAGAACAGTCTTAAGAATTCATTTTAATGACTTTTTTCCTTTGGAACATCGTTCATCCCAGATGAAGCAGCAGCAGTTGGAAACTTTTTGAGACACATGGGTTAATCAAATTTGAGCAACAGAGGACATATAAAACAAAGATCCAGGCTAAGAGTGAAACCAGCACTTGAGTGATCTGCAGAATTAATTTAAAGTCTCCCTCTCTTACCACTCCTGATTTTTGCTACAACTCATTTATGGAAAAATCACTTAGAAAAATAAGCTGAGCAAATGCTAGAAGTGGTGAAGTGACCTGATATGTGAAGAGAATCCTTCTAGTCTCGACATGTTTGTTCTCTGTGAGATAATTGGATAAGATTGGAACTATCTGCAACAAGCCTTTAGTTTTCTGTAAAGAGGTTTTATAGTAGTCTGTTACAGCACATAGAATTGTTACATGATAAACATCATGAAGTGAAGATCTCTTCACATGGCAAATTTTTTTAAATCCTGATTCGTTCTAATTGGTATGGCATAGCATTGGGGTTCCGCTCCCTGCTTGTTGTGGATGGCTAACAATATGACAAATGCTACACACCAGTAAAAAGTTTCTTTTTACAAAGCTGTACATTGGGTCATGTTTGATCTGATGTGTCTCTAATTACATAGAATCTAGCTATCATCTTGTTTGGAATCTTGTTTGAGTGCTCTGACTATGCATTAAGGAGAACAAGAGTTGCCGAGGCGGTGTTACAAGTAGCATGAAGAGGAAAAGTCGAATAGACAGGTAATACTGTCAGGAGACAGGCAGGCCTGAGAAGAGCAGAGGACATACAAATGGGAAAGTGTGTGTTCAGGCTTGGAGCAACCTGAAGAATTAATTTAGACACCAATTACCCAGGTGACCTGGCAGCAGCTAGAGGCAGAATATTTTGCTGCTCCAGTGGAATTTGTGGCAAGTACCCCTGATGTCTTTGGGAAGTGTAGAAGAAAGAATTTGAGTTGTAGTGACTCAATACCCAAACCACCTTTCTTAAATAAAAAAAATCTTATTGTTTTTAACAAAAGCTGTCCTGTTTTTAAAGGACATAGTGGTATTAAGACCTTTTCTAATGAATTACCTAAATTTAAAATCCATGTGTAAGTGGAATAACACACTCCATAGAGTGTTGGTTAATAAACACATGTATTGGGTTGATGAAAGTACAAGACGTGCACCTCAAAGGTTGATTAATATGCACCTAGTCATCATTACATACATCTAAGTAATGTTGATGTAAATGTTGACTTTTAATCTATCTACAGTTGAACAGATCTCAAAGTTTGAGAAATATTTGTCTGCAAAATTCTCTGATGGTTTTAGTTCCATAGGCAGTTTGAAATGAAATGTACAAAAACCCAGTGAGCCCAAATAGGCAATGGACAGAAAATTTGTTGATTATGTCTACTTTCTTATTCGGTCCATTTAACTCATTAAAACAGTTTTTATTAGCTCCTTCATGCTATGCACTAGCCTTAGGAACATTATTGATATTTCCTCAATTCTTCCTTCTCTACCTTCTCTGCTATGTGGTACTTTATCTTGTCTCTAATCTCTAATTAGTTTGTAAGATCTTTGAGGCAAGGATCTTTTTTGGGGCCGTGGGGGGGCAGGCACGTAACAGTGTAAATAACACATGAACAAGTAAACCCAATACAGCACTGGTTTGCATGAGGAATATAGTGCTAGATGCAGGGCAAATGACATAATATGATCTTAACTCTCAGCATCTTTACTTCCCCCAGTTTTCTTAGACTGGTTTAACTAGATTCTTATGATTTTTATGTGTACAGCCTGCAGTGGGTGACTTTTGAGCCTGTACAGTAAGTATAAGTATAAGGTAAAGCAGACCTGATATGGAATAATGAGACACGCATCTAGATGCAGTTTGGCAAGTTCTTGACCCTGTTTATTATCTAGACTGGGGTTATGTACACTATGAAGGTCTGCCCTTTCCTAATGGGACTTGAGAATTACATCTCTGCACTTAGTGCTCCATGTGGAAAGTCTCTAATTTGGTGGGTTTTGCCTCTGGTGCAAGTGAACAGGCACAAGCGACCAATTAAATGGTAGACATTTTGGGGATCCTAACACTGTTGGTCTTGAACCGTTTGTTGGTTTCTCAGACTTACTCATTATCATGGGTGGGAGAAATAAAAAAAACCCTGCATCACAGTAATATTTAACTTTTAAAAATAGGAGCCACACAAGAATGAGGATGTCAGTTAAATGGAATATTAAAAAGAACAGTCACAAGGGTATCATGCCTGCAAGCAGCATGAAGACTACTTAAAAACACCATAATAGAGGCTCAAAGTAAATATACACCCCAAATCAAAAAGGACTGGCTAAACAGTAGAGTGATGGAGGTTGTTAGAGGCAAAAAAGGAATCCTTTAAAATTTGGAAGTCAAATTCCAATGAGGTAAATACGAAGGAGCACAAACTCTGGCAGCTCAGAGCTTTGGGGCCCCCGCAGCGGAGCTTGAGAGCTCCAGTCTCCCTTCCACATACCCCCAGCGGCTGAGAGCTCTAGGCCCAAGGCTGAGGCAGAAAATGTCACAGCAGTCTCTAAAAGTCATGGAATCCTTGACAAAATCTTATCCTTAATGCTAGGTTCTAAATTACTTTTTACCACCTAAAAAGTAGATCTTGGAATCATCCTGGATAGATTTCAGAAAACTTGTGTTCAGTCGGCCCCAGAGGTCAAAAAGCCTAACAGTATGTTAGGAATTATTAGGAAAGGGATAGACAATAAAACCAAATATATCATCATTGATGGTACACCCACACTGAATATTGTGTCCGGTTCTGGTCGCCCCAACTCAAATACATATTGGAACTGGCAAAGGTTTAGAGAAGGGAAGCGAATTTATGATCAAGGATATGTAAGGGGAGACTAAAAAGTTTAGGGTTGTTCAATTTAGAAGAGAAACATGTAAGGGATGATATGATAGTGGTCTATAAAATCATGAATAATGTGGAAAAAGTGAATAGAAAAAGTGGTGTTTACCCTTTCCCACAATACAAAAACCAGAGGTGATTGGAAGAAATTAATAGGCAGCAGGTTTAGTACAAACAAGAAGTACTTTTTCGCACAATGTACAGCTAACCTTTGGAACTTGTTACCAGGTGATGTTGTGAAAGCCAAAAAGTATAACTGGGTTCAAAAATGTACTGGAGAAGTTTATGGAGGAAAGGTCCGTCAATGGCTCTGAGCCAAGTCAGGCATGCCACCCAATGCTCAGGGCGACCCTAAAGCTCTGACTATCAGAAGCCAAGAGTGGAAGACAAAGAGTGGATCATTCTATGATTGTCCATTTCTGAAGCTCTCATTTTGCCCACTGTTGGATACAGGATACTGGACAAGATGGACCACGGTCTAACCCAATGTGGCAACTCTTGTGTTCTTAGATTCGTCGGCACTAGTCCAGAGTACTATCTGATGCTTTTCTTAATCTGGTTTTATCCTCAATATAGTTACACCTTTTGCTCTGCAGTCTTGATGTTTTGAGGAATTATTTTGTGTTTTCTTAGAATTGTCTGTTTTGGATTGCAGGTTCTTCAGGGCAAGGAGTGTTTCTGTTTGTAAATTTACCTGACATTTTGCATTATTATATAAGTGTTCTGTAAGAATGAGCTCATTTGTTTGAGGGCAAAACAATATAAAGCCTATACGATATTTCATATCCAGTTGGATATCAGTGATGCTTGTAATGATTAGGGACAGCAGTGCTCCCTAGGGTTAAAGCTTGTAAATAGAAGGCCAGAAGAGACCATTATGATCACCTTGTCTGACCTGTACAACGAGCCATAGCAAGACATGCTATCATGATTTTAAAACTTCAGGTGATGGAGAATGTACCTCATTCCTATGTAAGTTGTTCCCCAGTGGTAACCATTGTTAATTTTTTTGTCTGTTTTGTTGTCTACCTTCAGCTTCCAGCCATTGAGCTCTTTAGTTTCTTACCATAACATAGGTTTTCCAGATTTTGTTCTTCTTGGAGCTACTTTCTGAACTTTCTATTTTGTCAATAGCTTTTTTAAAAAATATGGGCTCCAGAACTTACACATTGTATAGCAGTAATGGCCTCATTAGTGCTGTATGAAGTGACAATACCACCTCTCTACTTTGAGTCAGTATTCCCCAACTTAAACATTGTCAAATACCTTATATTGAAAACTTCTATATTATGTAACAATTATTTTTATCAACCAAACGTTCAGTCTTTTCAAAAAGTGATATCAAGTTTGTTTGACGCCTATTTTCCATGAAACCATGTTGATTGACATTAATTATGTTACCATCCTTTAATTCTTAATTGATTGTGTCCCATATCTGCCTTTCCGTGATTTTGCCCATGATTGATGTCACACTATCCAACCTATAAGTACGTGTAGCATACTAGTTATCTTTTTAAAAATATTGGCTCCAGCACCTTTTGTACAGAATGGTAATGTGTTTTTACAGCAGGTTTGGAAAGCTGTGGTTTGGTTTTACATTCATATGTCTACTAGCCCAATGGAAAAATCTTTTACACTTCTGCTGATGTGGCACCTGATGGAATTATTTTAATCCTAATTCTTAATTTTTGACAAGTATGCAAGTTTATTATTTTGAGGGAATGCTACAAATGTACCATTGAGTTACACACTGAATTTCCCCATTTAATACTTATATTCTTTCTTATCTGTGTTTCTTTGTTATCTGCCCTATCCGTTTCTACAGTGAGGTTTCCCTCTTGCCTACAGTTTTTGTTGGCAGAACCAGTCCTGTCAGTTACCACGTGGGGGCTTAACTCTCTCTTCTGGAAAATTGCCCTGCATTTTGGCAAATAGCAGCGGGCAGTTTTCCAGACCACGTTCCTCCCAAACTACAGATTCTGGAAGGAAAAAACCTACTAAACTGTCAGTTTGGCTCCAGAATTTTCTTCCCTTTATTTCTTCTTGCTAGGAAGTTTTTACCATCTCTCACTTTTGGGAGGTCCTCCTTGTTTTCTGACTCCAGTGCATTGAAGACAAAGACAATGAAGACCTCTCATCACCTAGGCAACAAGAAGGAAAATGAGAAAGCAACAAAAAGCAGACAGGCCCTTTCTGGCTTTCTCACTGTTGCTACCCAGTCTCTCCCCCTCTCTCCTGGAGGGTGAAGAAGTGGTTGGGAATGGGTATTTATCATTCTGATAGTCCCCATTTTCCACAGAAATCTTGTTTCTCAGAAATGATGGAGCTGTTCTTGCATCCCTTGCTGCATCTATGGGCAGCAGGGTTAAGGTCACTAAAGAATTTTTAAAAGTATAGTAGGAACAAAAAGAATGCAGACAATGGTACTGGTCCATTACTAGATGTGTATGGTAGAATTATCAATAATAATGCAGAAGAGAGAGATGTGTTCAATAAATATTTCTGTTTATAGGGACAAAACAGATGATGTAGTTATATTACATAATAACACTCTCTCCATTCCATTAGTATCTCAGGAAGATATTAAACAGCAATTACTAAATTTTATACATTTTCAAACGAGGTGGTCTGAATAACTTGCATCCAAGAGTTTTTAAAGAGCTGGCTGAGGAGTTCACTGGATTGTTAATGTCGATTTTCAGTAAGTCTTGAAACACTGGGGAAGTTTCAGGAGACTGGAAGAAAGGTCCTCTTGTGCCAATATTTAAAAAGGGCAAAGGTGACAACTCAGGTAATTATACTCCTGTCAGTCAGACATTGATCTTGGGCAAGATAATGGAGCAGCTGATAAGGGTCTCTATTAACAGAGAATTAAAGAACGGTACTACGATTAATGCCAATCAACATGGGTTTATGAAAAATAGATCCTGTCAAACTAACTTGATATCTTTTTTTTGATGAGATTATAAGTTTGATTGATAAAAGCAATAGTGTTGCTGTAATATATTTAGATTTCTGTAAGGTATTTGACTTGGTACTATGTGATATTTTGATTTAAAAAAACTAGAAGGAGATAAAATAAATATGGCACACATTAAATGGATTAAAAACTATCTAGCTGATATGTCTCAAAATGTCATTACAAACAGGGAATCCTCATCGAATGGGTGTTTTCTAGTGGGGTTTTGTAGGATTCAGTTCTTGGCCCTGTGCTATTTAACATTTTTATTAGTGCTCTAGAAGAAAACAAAATCATCACTGATCAAGTTTGCAGATGACCAAAAAACTGGGGGAGTGGTAAATAATGAAGAGGACTGGTTACTAACACACAGTGATCCGAATCACGTGATAAGCGGAGCAAAAGCAGAAAATATGCATTTTAATATAGCTAAATGAATACAGCTAGGAACAAATGGGAGACTCTATGCTGGGAATCAGTGACTCTGGGAAAAAAAATTGCGGGGGAGGGGGGTCCCTGAACATGAGCTCCCAGTGCGATGTTGTGACCAAAAGGTCTCATGCAGTCCTTGGATGCATAAACGGGAATCTTGAGTAGGAGTCGAGATATTATTTTACATCTGTATTTGTCAAATGTATGACTGTTGCTGGAATACTTGTCCAGTTCTGGTGTCCACTTTTGAAAAACGGTGTTGATACATTTGAGAGAGTTCAGTGAAGAGCCAACAGAATAACTAAAGGCTTAGAAAACATGCCTTATAGTGAGAGACTTAAGAAGCTCAATCTGTTCATCTTACCAAAGAAAAGGTTACAAGGTGACTTGATGATAGTCTATAAGTATGTACATGGGGGGCAAATATTTAATAATGGGTTCTTCAGTCTAGTAGTGAAAGTATTATATGATGAATGGCTTGAAGTTGAAGCTAGACAAATTCAGACTGGAAATAAGGCATACATTTTTAAAGATGAGAATAATTAACATTGGAACAACTTATCAAGGGTCATGGTGGATTTTCCATCATTGATCAATTTAAATTGAAGATTGGGTGTTTTTCTAAAAGTTATGATCTAGGAATTACTTGAGGGAATTGCTATCGCCTGTGTTATACAGGAGGTCAGACTAGATCAGGGGTGGCCAACCTGAGCCTACGCAGGAGCCAGAATTTACCAAAGTACGTTGCCAAAGAGCCACAGTAATACTTCAGCAGCCCACCATCAGCTCCCCCACCCCGCTCCCAGCGCCTCCCACCCACCAACAGCCCTGCCGATCAGCACCTCCTGCTCCCTCCCCGCACCTCCCGATCAGCTCTTTCATGGCGTGCAGGAGGCTCTAGGAGGGAGGGGGGAGGAGCAAGGGCACTGCAGAGGAGGCGGCGGGAAGGGGTGGAGTGGAGGCAGGGCCTGTGTAGAGCCAGGGGTAGAGCAGTGAGCACTTCCCAAGCACATTGGAAAGTTTACGCCTGTAGCTCTAGCCCCGGAGTCGGTGCCTATGCAAGGAGTTGCATATTAATTTCTGAAGGGCCCCAGGACTAGATGATCACAGTTGTTCCTTCTGGCCTTGGAGTCTGCGAATCTTCCTGTTTGTGAAGACTTAACTGGAAGGTCCTCTAAGATATCAGTGTCCAAGGAGACTATGGTTCAAAAGTATAAATATTGAACAGAAGCAATTTAAAAAGAGGGAGATTGGTACCTTGATTGCTTCAAGGGGAAATTTTTTTTACAAATTCTGAATATAACAAGATCTGGTCAAAGCTCAGTTCATGGTGCTGGGAAAAAACGCATCTAGCAGAGATCAACTAAATTCTTTCTGATCTGAGAATATTTGCAGGAGGGGTTGACTCTATGCCTTACAGCAAATGTGCTCTCAAAACATTTCAACAATCTTGATTTTCTAAGAGATAAGAAGTAATGATTAAATTAATCTCATGCACATGTCAAATGCTACTTGAGACCAGCATCTCTAATCAGGACATTCAGAGTAACTCCTTGTGATCTAAACCAAATCATGGATGCTATTACTTAGACTACCTTTTCAGCCCCTGCCTTCTGTTTCATTCTCCTTGGAGTGCTTCCTCATGTCCATTCCGTGTTAGGTGTGTGCACGCTGTGTGCCCTCTGGAGCCACACACTCATACTCATAAGGGATGTTGCTGTCCACGCACCCTCTCGATTCCTTTTTACCGCCCATGACAGTTGGTGAAACAACCGACCCTTCTTCCTTCGGTAAGGTTTTCTTCTTAGTGGTTTTCGGACTCTAACTCATCGTTCTTAGCTATCTTAGTTTAGCATATATAGTTTTATAATTAGTATTAGTGTACATAGTTAATGAAAACAGATAGCTCTTGTTATCTGAGGGACTCCTTCGCACAAGAGGCCAGGTATATCCCAGTCTCTGGACTTCAAACCTTGTGCCTCGTGTGGCAAACCTGTGCTCATAAGTGACCCATACTCCAGCTGCTCGAAGTGCTTTGGGGAAACTCACGTGAAGGACAAGTGCCAGAACTGCCATGACTTCAGACCCAGCACTAAAACAGACACATTAGGCTGAAAACTATCCTCAGGGAAGCTCCTCTCACAGTTGAGCTGCTCTGATTCAGCACCGAGCACTTTGGCGTTGGTGCGAAGTGTTCCTTGGCACCGAGCTCTTCCTGGCACTGTTCACTTGGGTACCAAGGAAGAAGCACAAAAAGCAGCGCACTGACTGAGCACTTGTCAGTGCAGAAGAAAGACAATCAGGGGAAAGGCAGCACAGGGAGACCCGTGCTGGGCCACTCTTCCACTCCTGGGCCCACGATGGCACTGTCAACTCTTGCCTAGAGTGAGTCCGGTGTGGGACCCTCTGCTGATACCTGGAAGCCACCATGGCACCAGTGGTCTGATTGTTCCATTGATGCTGGAGGCTTTCCAAGTGGCAAGGGACCTACTTTCTCTTCCAGTCCCTCCAGCTCCATTGGGACAGCTCCAGCTCCAATGTCTGGAAGCAGGAAGGAACAAGGGATGTTGGGTTCTTTCCTGGCACCCTCTAGAGGAAAACTGACCCTGATCCCAGTGTCCCAACCATCTCCAGTCTACCGTCAGTCCACAGACCCTGGCACCGCACGGTGGCAGAATTGGTACTGCTCCGCCATGTTCTCAGAGAGAGGACTATTCTGAATCCAAAGGGGAACCTTATGTGCAGCCTAAGACTCAGCACCGGTACCCAGCGTATGTACCACCAGACTTGGATACTTCTCCCCCCTCCACCACTGATAGTGGCCTTACTGGAACCCTTGGGAGGTTCCCCTGGCATCAGATGCTCCCTCCCATCAGTCCTACTCGGTGGCTTCTGAGAAGCGGACTACTGCTCCTTCTTGCTCGACACCAGACCCCGACTCCAGTGCTGATGTTCAGGAGATGGCTCAAGTGGACATCGTTGAGGCTGAGGAAGAAAAAGGAGCATCTCCTCCAGTGCAAGCCTCCTCATTTTCTCCAGATGAGGCTGTCAACGGGACCCAGTACCCTGCTTCTGCAGGGCGATTTCAGGGCCCATCAGGACCTTTTTGAAGTGGGTAGCTGGGTCTGGAAATTGAGGAGTTTAAAGAGACATCACACAGCCTTATTGGTATCCTGGCTGCAGCAGCTCCCTCCAAGATGGCCTTACCCATCAGTTAGGCTGTGATGGGACTGGTCAAGGCTGTGTGGCAAATTGCTTCTTCTTCTCCCACACTCCCAACCTCAAATTGGGCAGAGAAGAAATATTATGTTCTTCTTCGAGTGATTGCTCACATCCATTCCAGTTAGGTGTGCGCGCCGCGCGTGCACGTTCGTCGGAAACTTTTTACCCTAGCAACTCCAGTGGGCCGGCAGGTCGCCCCCTGGAGTGGCGCCGCCATGGCGCCCAATATATATCCCTGCCGGCCCGCCCGCTCCTCAGTTCCTTCTTACCGCCGTGTCGGTCGTTGGAACTGTGGAGCGCGGCATAGCTGTCCTCCACGTCCCTAGCTCTCCTAGTTTCTATCGCTTGTTTATCGCTTATCTCTAGTTCTATATAGTTGTTAATTAGTATTGTTAAGTAGATAGTTTAGTAAATAGCTGTTAAGTAGTTTCTTGCCGGGGGCTTAGCCCTTCCCGGCACCGGGCGCCAGGCTCATGCCTGTTTCGCCAGGCTTCAAGCAGTGTGCGGCCTGCAAGAAGCCCATGCCTACCAGCGATCCCCACGAAGCGTGCCTGAAGTGCCTCGGGGAATCGCACAGATCTGACAAGTGCCGCATCTGTAAGGCTTTTAAGCCGAGGACAAAAAAGGAGAGGGATCAGAGGCTCCGAACTCTCCTAATGGAGGCGGCACTTGACCCGTCGACTTCGCAGACCGTGGTTTCGGCACCGGCACCGGATCGCTCCGGCACCGAGAAGACTCCTCGGCACCGACCTTCTCCGGCACCGGAATCAGAGCCTAGGCCGTCGAAGTCTAATACTCCGGCCAGGCAGACCCGGCTTGAACGCCCGGCCTCGACATCGGCCGCGGCGCCGCCGGCACCGTCAGCACCGTTGACTCCGGGCCGGCGGGTCTGTTGAGTCCGGTGCCGCCGAGCTCCCCCATGAGATCTGGGGTTGAGATAATGGTCCCATCCACTCCGGAGACCTTCGCCTCGGCTCGGGACCTTATTGCCCTGACGGAGCCTACTCGGCTGCCACCCCCGGTTCCTCCGGTGCGGGTCACGTCCAGAGGCAAGCCCATGATGTCGGCACCGCCCACGGACAGTCGTTCGCCATCCAGGCCCCGACGTCTTGGGCGCTCCAGATCCCGACGCCGCTCGCAGTCCCGGCACCGCTCCCCTCAGCGGTACCGGTCGCACTCGCGGCACCGGTCGGCATCGAGACGGTCGCGGTCAGGCTCCAGTCGACACCGGCACCGCGACTCCAGGAGCAGGTCCCGACGCTACTCGCCGCACCGGTCGACCTCCCGGCACCGAGCTGGTGGCAGGTCCCGGTCGATCTCCCGGCACCGAGCTGGTGGCAGGTCCCGGTCCCGGTCGATCTCCCGGCACCGAGCTGGTAGTAGGTCCCGGTACCGAAGCGGCGCCCGGCACCGTGACAGATCCCGGTCCCGAAGCAGCGCCCGGCACCGTGACAGATCCCGGTCCCGAAGCAGCGCCCGGCACCGTGACAGATCCCGGTCCCGAAGCAGCGCCCGGCACCGTGACAGATCCCGGTCCCGATCCCGGCACCGTTATGACTCCCGGCACCGGTCCCCGGCACCGAGACGATCCTCCGTGCCGGCCCGCGCAGACCCGTACCATCCAGGGTCGGCCCCGCCGTGGCCCTCCAGGCAGCCGTCCGTGTCCTCCCAGACGGACAGCGGCTACGCGCTGGGCACCGACCGGCAGGCGGCGCTGTTTGCTGATCCGCCGCTGCAGGACCAAGGCCCCCCACAGTGGGGATTCTGGACACCCTGGGCGTACCATCAGGCCCAGGGCCCCCAGCAGCTCCCTGCTAGGCCGGCGACTGCGGAGCGTAGGGCCCCTGAAGCCTCTTTGTCTCGCCCCCCTCCCTCCCCGGAAGGGGACGAAGGGTCCAAACAGCAGGACTCCGCTGCGGCTCCGGAGACAGAGGCGAGGGCTGAGGAAGACCCTCAGTTGGACACTATTGTGCCTGGGGTCTCATCATCCTCCTCCCCGGATGAGGCGGTGGCGGGTACCTCCTCCAACAGTCCCCCCCCGCTGGATCTCAGGGCGCACCAGGACCTCCTCAGGCGATTGGCTCAAAACCTGAGTCTGCAGGCAGAGGAGGTCTCGGAGATAGAGGACCCAATTGTCACCATCCTCTCTTCCGATGCTCCCACCAGGGTCGCCCTGCCGTTTATACGGACCATTCAGGCCAATGCCAATACTATCTGGCAGTCCCCGGCCTCCATCCCTCCGACAGCGAAAGGAGTCGAGAGGAAGTACATGGCCCCTTCTAAGGGGTACGAATATTTACATGTTCACCCGACTCCCGGTTCACTGGTAGTGCAATCGGTGAACGATAGGGAGCGTCACGGCCAGGAGGCTCCGGCCCCCAAATCCAGAGAAGCCAGGCGGATGGACCTCCTTGGCCGTAAGGTGTATTCGGCTGGGGCGCTGCAGCTCAGGGTCTCTAACCAACAGGCCCTGCTGAGCAGATACGCCTTTAACTCCTGGGTGGCAGTGGACAAATTTAAGGAGCTGCTGCCACAGGATGCTCGCCAAGAGTTCACGGCCATCTTGGACGAAGGCAAGAAGGTCGCGCGCACGGCCTTGCAAGCCTCCTTGGACGCTGCGGACTCGGCTGCCCGTACCCTCGCGTCAGGAGTTACGATGCGTCGCATCTCCTGGTTGCAGGTTTCCGGCCTTCCGCCAGAGCTCCAGCACACGATACAGGACCTTCCTTTCGAAGGCCAGGGCCTGTTTTCCGATAAGACAGACCCCAGACTTAAGAGTTTAAAGGACAACCGGGTCATTGCGCGGTCCCTCGGGATGCACACCCCCGTGACACAGCGTAGACCCTTTAGGCCGCAACAACAGCAGCACCGTCGGCCGTTTTCCCAGTTCCGCCAGCGGCAGGACCCTTACAGGCGCCGCGGCAGGAACGGGAGGCGCAGGCAGTCGGGGAACCAAGGGGGGCAGAACCAAGGCTCCTCAAAACCCCCGCCTGGTCCTAAGCCTTCATTTTGAAGGTGCGCTCGAGGGCGCAGTAACAGTTTCCCCTACGGATCCTTCCCCTCCGTTTTCCAACCGCCTTTCGTTTTTCCTCCCGGCGTGGTCCCAAATAACATCGGACCGCTGGGTCTTGAGCGTGGTGCAGACGGGGTACCGCCTGCAGTTTGTTTCGTTCCCTCCTTCCCGCCCTCCTTCCTCGTCCCTCTTCAGGGACCCCTCTCACGAGCAATTCCTTCGGCAGGAGGTGCAGACGCTCCTCAGCAAAGGAGCTATAGAGGCGGTTCCCGAAAACGAGAAAGGCAAGGGGTTTTATTCCCGCTATTTTCTGATCCCCAAGGCCAAGGGGGGCCTCAGGCCTATCCTCGACCTGCGAGAACTCAACAAATACCTCGTGAAGTTGAAGTTCCGCATGGTATCCCTGGGGACCATTATTCCATCCCTGGATCCGGGAGACTGGTACGCCGCCCTCGACATGCAGGACGCGTATTTCCACGTTGCCATTTGGCCACGCCACAGACGCTTCCTCCGCTTCGTTGTGGGGGCTCGTCATTATCAATTTGCGGTCCTCCCGTTTGGCCTGTCCACGGCCCCGAGGGTGTTTACAAAATGCATGGCAGTTGTCGTGGCGCATCTTCGGCGCAACCGTGTCCACGTGTTCCCTTATCTGGACGATTGGTTGATTCGGGGCACGTCGGAACAGCAGGTGTACAGCCATGTCCGCGTGATCACCGGCATGTTTGCGAGTCTGGGCCTCTTGATAAACACGGACAAGTCCACCCTGAGGCCCACTCAGAAGGTGGAATTTATCGGGGCCGTCCTGGACGCCACTGTGGGCAGGGCCTCGCTGCCTCGGCAGCGGTTCCAGACCATGGCGGCGATCGTTCAACGCTTGCGGTCAGCCCCGTTGACGTCAGTGAGGACATGTCTGACCCTGTTAGGCCACATGGCGGCGTGCACTTTTGTGACCGACTACGCTCGGCTCCGCATGAGGCCTCTCCAGCTGTGGCTTATCAGTCATTACAGACCAAGGCAACCGCTAGACATGTTAATCACAGTCCCCCAGAAGGTCTTAGATTCCCTCGGCTGGTGGGTGGACCAGTCCGTATTGTGTGCGGGTCTTCCCTTTCACCCGTCTCAGCCCTCGGTATCCCTGACAACGGATGCCTCAGATCTAGGCTGGGGGGCCCACCTAGGGACCCTGCGGACGCAGGGCCTATGGTCCCAGGAGGAGGTGGGGCTACATATCAACATGAGGGAGTTGAGAGCGGTCCGCCTTGCTTGCCAAACGTTTTGTCATCAGCTTCAGGGTCGTTGTGTAGCCGTGTTCACGGACAACACGACGACCATGTATTATATCAACAAGCAGGGCGGCACCAGGTCCTCCTCCCTGTGCCTCGAGGCGATACGACTCTGGGACTTTTGCGTAGCCCACTCCATTCACCTCAGGGCTTCCTTCCTTCCCGGAGTACGGAACACGCTGGCGGATCGATTGAGCAGATCCTTCCTGTCACACGAGTGGTCCCTTCGACCGGACGTCGCTCTCTCCATTTTCCGGAGGTGGGGTTATCCCCGGGTGGACCTCTTTGCGTCCAAGGGGAACAGGAAGTGCCAAGCGTTCTGCTCCTTTCAGGGCAGGGAGCCGGGGTCGATAGCGGATGCCTTCCTCATCCAGTGGTCGACCCACCTGTACTATGCGTTTCCTCCGTTCCCTCTGGTTCACAAGGTCCTCCTGAAGGTGCGCAGAGACAGGGCTCGTGTGATCATGGTGGCCCCGGCATGGCCCAGACAGCACTGGTACACCATGCTGCTAGACTTGGCCGTAGCCGACCCAGTTCCCCTGCCCCTTCATCCGGACCTGATTACCCAGGACCACGGGTCCCTCTGTCACCCAGACCTGCAGTCGCTGCACCTAGCGGCGTGGCTCCTGCGTGGCTAACTGGTTCCGAGCTGCGCTGCTCCACGCCTGTGAGAGAGGTGCTCTTGAGCAGCAGGAAACCATCCACAAGAGCCACATATTCGGCAAAATGGAAACGCTTCTCCTGTTGGTGCGTAGAGAGAAATCTCCGCCCTATGGAAGTTTCGGTATCCGAAATCTTAGATTATGTTTGGTCCCTCAAAGAACATGGTCTGGCCTTATCGTCGTTGCGAGTCCATCTGGCAGCTATCTCCACCTTTCACCCGGGTGCGGACGGTCGCTCCGTTTTTTCTCACCCGACGGTGTCGAGATTCCTTAAGGGGCTGGAACGGTTATTCCCTAACGTCCGTCCCCCTGCTCCAACCTGGGATCTTAACCTGGTGTTGTCCCGGCTCATGGGGCCCCCCTTTGAGCCGTTAGCTACTTGCTCCCTGCTTTACCTCTCTTGGAAGGCTGCCTTTCTAGTAGCTATCACCTCAGCTAGACGGGTGTCGGAACTCCGAGCCCTTGTGGTGGACCCCCCATACACGGTCTTCCACAAAGACAAGGTGCAGCTTAGACCACACCCTGCCTTTCTACCCAAGGTGGTCTCAGCCTTCCACGTCAACCAAGAGATTTTCCTCCCGGTTTTTTTCCCAAAACCTCACTCCTCAGGCAGGGAGCAGCAGCTCCACTCGCTGGATGTCCGTAGAGCTCTCGCGTTCTACATAGAGAGGACCAAACCCTTCCGCAAATCCCCCCAGCTTTTCGTGGCGGTAGCGGACCGTATGAAAGGGCTTCCTATCTCCTCCCAGAGGTTATCCTCGTGGGTTACGTCCTGTATCAGGACCTGTTATGACTTGGCCCATGTCCCTACGGGCCGTGTGACTGCGCATTCTACCAGGGCGCAGGCGTCGTCGCTGGCTTTCCTGGCCCGTGTGCCCATCCAGGAAATCTGTCGGGCAGCGACCTGGTCATCGGTCCACACCTTTGCTTCCCACTACGCCCTGGTACAGCAGTCGAGAGAGGATGCGGCCTTCGGAACTGCAGTGCTCCATGCCGCGACTTCTCACTCCGACCCCACCGCCTAGGTATGGCTTGGGAGTCACCTAACTGGAATGGATGTGAGCAATCACTCGAAGAAGAAAAGACGGTTACTCACCTTTGTAACTGTTGTTCTTCGAGATGTGTTGCTCACATCCATTCCACACCCGCCCTCCTTCCCCACTGTCGGAGTAGCCGGCAAGAAGGAACTGAGGAGCGGGCGGGCCGGCAGGGATATATATTGGGCGCCATGGCGGCGCCACTCCAGGGGGCGACCTGCCGGCCCACTGGAGTTGCTAGGGTAAAAAGTTTCCGACGAACGTGCACGCGCGGCGCGCACACCTAACTGGAATGGATGTGAGCAACACATCTCGAAGAACAACAGTTACAAAGGTGAGTAACCGTCTTTCCCAGCGAGTGGATTTGAATACTTATACTCACATCGTCTTCCAGCATGCCTGGTCGTGTTTGCAGCAAATGAAAAGGATAGGTAGGGCCAGTCAAACACTACCACTAAACAAAAAGATACCAAGAAACTGGGCGTTTTTGGAAGAAAGGTTTATTCGACAGATAGCCCTCAGCTATGTATCTCTAACCAGCAAGCTTTTCTGGGGAGATATAATTATAATCTGTGGGACTCCTTGGCTATATTTAAAGACTCCTTGCGTCAAGATTCAAGGCAACAGTTCGCTGCCCTCTTGGAAGGCAGTAGGAATGTGGCCAGGACCTCTCTCCAGGCAGCTCTGGATGCAGCTGACATGGCGTGTAAGACAATGGCCTCTGCTGTCACCATGAGGCCTTGTTCATGACTCCAGTCCTCGGAGCTTCCTCATGAGGTCCAACAGCCCATCCAGGACCTCCCCTTCAAGGCTCCTCTGTATTCCTGGAGCAGACGGACACAAGATTAAAGGGCCTGAGGGCCTTAAGGGCCACCGTACGATCCTTAGGCTGTATGCTCCATCAGGTTCCAGGACGCACTTTAGGCCTCAGCAGCCTCTTCGTTTCTTGGCACTTACAAAAGAAAAGGGAGAGGTTAAAAGTGGCGCTAACCACTCCCATCCACGTCAACCTCCCAGCTAGTGTCTCAGAGGTACTCTAGTGGGCTCAAGCATGCCTTTTGAAGATGCGCCTGGAGGCAATATACCAGTCACCACTTCAGATCCTTTCCCCATCCCTCTTCAGGGACCCTTCTTATGAGCAACTCCTTGTCCAGGAGGTGCAATCCCTCCTAAAAATGGGAGCTATGGGGGAGGTTCTGCAAGAGGAAAGAGGTTTTACTCCCAATATTTACTAATCGCTAAGGGGGCCTCTGGCCTATTCTGGACCTGTGTCGCCTCAAGAAATATCTCAAGAAACTGAGGTTCCACATGGTCTCCCTGAGTTCTATCATTCCCTCCCTGGATCCAGGAGACTGGTATGCTGCCCTTGACTTACAGGATGCATGCTTTCACATTTCTGTCTTCTGTGGCCACAGAAGATTTCACAGGTTTGTTGTGGGTTAGCACCACTATCAATTTACTGCTCTTCACTTTGGCCTATCAGTGGCCTCCCAGGTCCTCACAAAGTGTAAGGCCTTGGTAGTAGCAGCTTTCCTCAGATGGCAAGGCATCCAGGTCTGCTCGTACCTCGAGGCTTGATGACTGGCTGATCAAGGGTCGGTCACAGGCTCATGTTTAGAACAGCATCAACATGGTCCAACCCATCTTCCAAGCCCTGGGCCTGCTGATAAACTAACAAAAGTCAACTCTTGTTCCAGCTCAGAGAATAGAATTTATTGGGCGGTGCTCGACTTGACCCAAGCCAGGACTTTCCTGCCAGAGACCTGATTCCGGACTATGTCGGACCTGATATCCAATGTAAATAATCCACCTGTTTAAGACAGTTCAATTAAGACAGGTTTGCCTCATGCTACTGGAGGACATGGCAGCATGTACTTATGTGGTTCAATATGGAAGACTATGCCTCAGGCCCCTCTAGATGTTGCTAGCATTAGTATATTCCCCAAGCAGACACCACTTGGACTCCATTCTCACAGTTCCTCCCCTAGTCCTCTCCTCCCTGGAATGGTGGAAAGACCCATGATTGGTAATGATGGGGAGTGCCCTTTGTTACCCCTTGACTGTTGGTAGCTTCGATCTTGGACGCATCTGACCTAGGGTGGGGAGCCTACCTCTACAACCTCAGGGCCTCTGGTCGCAAGAAGAACTCTGCCTGCACATAAACATCAGGCAGCTCAGAGTGGCACGCTTAGCTTGCCAAGTGTTCCTTCCCCAGATTTCAGGTGAGGCGGTACAAGTCCTGACAGACAGTATCGCGGCCATGTTCTGTATCAACAAGCAGGGAGGGGCTTGGTCTTCAGCCCTGTGTTGAGAGGCCAACCATCTATGGGACTTCTGCAAGAAGCACTCCATTCATCTCAAGGTGTCACATCTGGGAGCCCAAAATGTACTGGCGGTTCACCTCAGCAGATCCTTTTCCTCTCGCCATGAGTGGTCCCTTCATCTGGAGGTCACCAGGTTCACCGTCCAAAGGTGGGGGCCTTCCTAGGTGGACCTTTTTGCTACCAGAGAGAATAGGAAATGCCATCAGTTTTGCTTGGTACATGGGGACAGCCTGGGTTTCCTCTCTGACGCTTTCCTGCTCCCATGGACAGATCTTCTATTCTACGTCTTTCCTCCGATCTCTCTGGTCCACAAGATCCTCCTAAAAATCAATGAGACAAGGTGAGAGTTACTCTGATAGCCCCCGTGTGGCCACGCCAGCACTGGTTCGACACACTCTTAGAGCTGCTATTGATAGGTCCAAGCTGTCTGGACCTCATCTCACAAGACCATGGCCGATTGCTTCACCCAAACCTTGCCTTCCTGCACCTAATTGCATGGATGCGGCATGGCAGAACATAGAAGAATAGGCTTACTCGGAACAGGTCTTCAGATGTTGGTAGGTAGTAGAAAGCTGTACACCAGGGCTTCCTACCTGACCAATTAGAAACACTTCTTGACATGTCGGGGTTCCTTCCCCACTCTGAACGTTAGGGCACAGATGTGGGGACCCACATGAAAGACCCCCTAAGCCTATTTTTACCAGTTTAGGCTAACAGTATGCTGCCACCACCAAGCGAGTTAACCAAATATTTAGGGAGAGCCACTTGGAACTCTGCCAAATATCTCCCAAGTCCCTAACCCCACTTTTCTGGGCAGGCCTGAGAATGATTTCTCGCCTAAGCCCCTACACCCCTTTTCCTGGATAGACTTGAGAATAATCCACCCCAAGCCTCTACACCCCTTTCCCTTGGAAGGCTTGAGAATGTCCCCTCACCACTTAGTCCTGGTGAACGCAGATCCAAACCCTTGGATCTTAAAACAATGAAAAATCAATCAGGTTCTTAAAAGAAGAGTTTTAATTAAAGAAAAAAGGTGAAAGGAGTACCTCTGTAAGATTAGAATGAAAGATAATGTTACAGACAATCAGAGTCAAAACACAGAGGGTTTCCCTCTGGGCAAAACTTTAAAGTTACACAAAGAACCCAAATTTATCCTCCCTCTTTTATTTGCAAAAGAACTTGCAAACAAGAAAATAAATGTAATCTAACCATTCCTTCTCTAAATACTCACTACCCTATAGGAGTGGGATGGCGCCTTGTTTCTCTGTCTCCAGCAAAAGTGGGCACACAGCCCAGACAAAAGACTTTTTCCCCTTTCAGGTTTTAAAGTATCTTGTCCCCTTATTGGTCCTTCTGGACAGGTGTCAGCTAGGTTATGTAAGCTTCTTAACCCTTTACAGGTAAAAGAGGAATTAACACTTAACTGTATGTTGATGACAACATGGGCTTCTCAAAAGTGCTCTCTCCGTCTTGATCGTCCCTTCAGTCTGTCTTGGACTACTTGCTCCATTTAAGATGCGAGGGCCAAGTTCTGCTGCTTATCAAAGTGCACTTAGCAGCCTTCTCAGCCTTCCAGCCACTGTTCTTCCATGAGGTGACAGTACGGTTTCTCAAGGGGCAGGAGAGGCTCTAATCTCAGATCTATGAGCCAATACTATGCCATGGGACTGAAAACTGGTTCTGTTGGGACTCATGGGTCCTTCGAGCTGCTAGCATTGTGTCCCCTGCTGTTTCTCCCTTTGGAAAATCGCCTTCTTGATGGCGATCACCTTGGCCAGAAGGGTCTCTGAAATCAAGGCCCTGACATCAGAACCGCCTTACATAATATTCTTCAAGGACAAGGTCCAACTGCACCCCCACTTTGCCTGCCTGAGAAAAGTGGTGTCACAATTCCATAGCAGCCAGACCAGTTTTCTTCCTGAATCCTCACAGGAACTCTGAGGAATGGCGGCTTAGCTCACTGGACGTTAGGTGTACCCTTGCCTTTTATATTGAGAGGACTGAACCCTTCCACAAATCAACAAAACTCTTCGTCGCAATAGCGAAAAGGATGAGAGAGCTCCCTGTGATCTTGTCCTGAATAACCACATGTATTTGGGCTTGCTACAAGCAGGCGAATGTCCCACCTCCATCCATCTCAAACACTCACTCCACAACGGCCCAGGCTTCATCAGTAGTGTTCCTCACACAGGTCCCAATCCAACACATCTTCAGGGCCACAAACTGGTCATCCGTGCATACCTTTGCATCTCACTACGCCATCACCCAGCAGACCCAGGATGATGCCAGTTTTGGGAGAGCGGTGTTGCTGTCAGTGTGTCCATGAACTCTGAGCCCACCTTCTGAGGTACTGTTTGAGAATCATCTAACATGGAATGAACATGAGCAAGCACTTGAAGAAGAAAACAGTTACTAACCTTTTTGTAACTGATGTAAATGTGTTGCTCATGTCCACGCCACAACCAACCCTCCTACTTCTCTCTCGGAGTTAATGGCAAGAAGGAACTGAGAGGGTGAGTGGCCGGCAACACCCTTTATGCTGGCACATGAGCATGCAGCTCCAGAGGGCACTAGAGCTGGTGTGATGGATACCACTGAGGGAAAACTCTCTGGCAATGGTGCATGCGTTGTGCACACGCCTAACATGGTATGGACATGAGCAACACATCTTGAACAACAGTTATGGAAAGATTAGTAACTGTTTTTTCTTCTCACTCTACTAGAAAGGTGGGTCAGAGAAAACTGAGGTAACTTTGTGGAAATGCAGTACTCTAAGTTACACAGTCACAGGATGGTTTCTAAATATTCCTATGTTGTAAATTTTTTGGAGCAAGACCTGACATAGTAAATGTGTGTACTACATCTAGTCAAATGGAACCCCTAATCCTTGAAAGGGATCTCTCAGTAATCCAAAAGAAAACTTGTACATGTTAATGTTCGCAATGGCAGTCAAATCCACCAGGCATTAACTCAGTCATATGGAAATCAACCACTATATTTGTACTCTACTAGCTTGTATCGTAGATATGCTTAGATGTGATGGATACGGCATTTCTAACGGTGAATATAACAGGAATATTGATCACTTGGAATAGCATCAAAAGCCTGTAATTTCGTTTGTCACTCATTCCTAATCAAGTGTGATGCATTGTAACCTAACTAGTTAAACTCACCTTTTATAAATAGAAAGCAATTTTACTACATAAAGAATCTGAAGGAAAATATCTTGATACTATGACGGGTTCGGTCACAGGAACCCTGTTGGGACTATCACCTGATGGGCTCAAAGGTAATTTCAGCACATTTTCCCTGTCAGGTTGGGATTCCAGAACCCTGCCTTGTTGAGCCAGATACACTAGCCTGCTGCAGCAGCAACCCAGGGTCTGGTCCATTTCCCCAAAGCTGCAGACATAACTGAAGATAGCTCAGCAGGTTATCTGGTTTTCAGCACCCAGACACCCTGTTCCCAATGGGATCCAAACCCCAAATATATCTGTTACGCTGTATAAGCTTTATACAGAGTAAAAATTCATAAATTGTCTGCCCTCTGTAACACTGAGAGATATGCACCGCTGTTTGCTCCCCCAAGTATTAATCACTTACGCTGGGTTTATTAATAAACAAAAGTGATGTTATTAAGTATAAAAAGTAGGATTGAACTGATTTCAATTAATACCAGACAGAACAAAGTAAGTCATCAAGCAAAATAAAGCAAAAACACGCAAGTCTAAGCCTAATACATTAAGAAACTGGTTACAGGTAATCTCACTCTCAGAGATGTTCCAGTAAGCTTCTTTCATGGACTAGACTTCTGTCTAGTTTGAGCCCAATCCTTTCCCCTGGTACAGCCTTTGTTAATCCCAGCAGCCATCTCAGGGGGTTTTCTCATGACTGGTAGTGTATTTTGTTCCGCTTCACCCCCTTTTATAGCTTTGGCAGAAGGTGGGAATCTTTTGTCTCTTTGGGTCCCCACCCCTCCTTCCAAATGGAAAAGTACCAGATTTGAGATGGATTTCATTATCCGGTGACATGTCACTGTAAGACCCCAATCTCCATTCCCCCTGGGCTGGCCCACAGGTACACAGGAAGGCTTTCAAGTAACTAAGGCCATTTACAACTGATTGTTTCTGAAGCACCCTTAATGGCCTCCACTTTATATGTTTACATCAGTGATACAATTTTATATCTTGCTCTCCTAACTCCAGATATAGAAATAACACATGCAAACAAATAGGATGAACACACTTAGTAGGTTACAAGCTTTCTAACGACATCATACAAGGGATATTTAGCGTAAAGCATATTCCAGTTATGTCCTATTCATAAGCATATTTCCATATTACATATGGAGTGCAAGGTCACAATATCATTTCTTGTTATGTAGTACTTGCAAGGAGTTTAGGTATGATCTCTGTCTGCTGTTCCTTCTGTATAGAATGAAAGTGATAGCTTGATTCTCAAGAGAAATGAAGTGCGACAGAATTTGTATTCTGCAGTGGAAGAATTCATTCTGGAAGTGGATGAGCTACCTCTCTCTGAACGGTCAACTATTTTGCAGGTTGGAAAGAAACTTCTTATTACTATTATTATTAAACACTTCTAATCTGCTCTTCAATTTTTTTGAAGGTCAGTGTGTTAGAATTGAAGGTTTCAACAGCAGTAAATTGAGATTAGTGTATTACATGACTAGGCAGTATAACTTTTTCCCCACCTTTCTGTTAAGTTATCTTTGTAGTTTGATTTACTCAGTAAGGACAGCAACCTGCAAATACATTTTTTAAACATGCTAGTTATTTTTGTTTAGAATATGTAATTAGTCATATATTTTTACAGTATATACTCTGATAGTAGTATGTTTTTTCCCCCACATGGAAAACGAGAAAGTAGTGGGAAATTACGTAAAACCATATGCAGACATGTTTTAAAACAGGGGTCGGCAACCTGAGGCTCGCGTGCCAAAGGCAGCACGGGGGCTGATTTTTAGTGGCATGCTGCTGCCAGCCAGGATCCCGGCTGTCAACCCTGCGCATCCTGCTACTGGCCTGGATTATAGAACCCCAGACCCTTAGCAGGATGAGCTGCTCAGCCAGCTGCTGGTCTGGGGTTCTGGACGCCGGCCCTTTGCTAGCCGGCATCCTGGCCGCTGGCCCTGCTCAGCCTGCTGCCAGCCTGGATGGACGGCTGGCAGCAGGCTGAATGGGGCTGGTGGCTGGGACCCTGGCTGACAGCGGCCGGCGGATGGAACCCCAGACCAGCAGCGGGTTGAACGGCTCATCCCGCTGCTGCTCTGAGGTTCCGTCTGCCTCTCGCGCTACCAGTCTGTCATGCAAAACTTTAAATTAATGAAGACTTGGCACACCACTTGCCAAAGGTTGCCAACCCTTGTTTTAAAATATTCAAAAACAGTTCAGCACTGAAAAATTGGTAACAAGCGTGTGTTCCTGATTGTGAAGTCCTTTCATTTGAAGGCAAAATAATGTGAAAACTAAGAATTGCCATAATCCAAAATTATTAAACACTTTTTTCATCTCTGTATTAAGCCCAAGCCTGCAACAGTTTGCTGTTCTGATCCTTAAACCATTAGGAAAGTGATCAGTTGCTGATTGATTGTAAGCAGTGTGTCCCTGTAACCCCAGGAACTCTTCTTTTGGTGTTGAAAAGGGGTTAGGTGCTAGTTTAGGCAGAGCAAGCCAGTATTCAGCCTATTCACAGAAAGCATGACTGAAACCAAGTTTTGCTGGGTCTCAGTCATGCTTTCTTTATCAATTTTGTCTGATCTCTTTTAGCAGGTCAAATGTTCTCAACACCATTTGAAGTGGGGAAGAGTGGTTAGCCATAGGTTGTCTTTTCTGGGGCAGATAAACCCTAATGTGCATGCTGCTTTTCACATCACATTTGAATGAATATCAATCAATAAGGAATAAGTTGTGATAATCAAGCTCAGTTCTGCTGTAACACAAGATGGCTTTGAAATCTGGTCTGTGAAAGTGAGTGCTAGTATTGTACATTAGCTCATAGCCTCCTAGTGCGCATTTGCAATATATTTTTTTTTCTATTTTTTCCTTTTTTACTCCGTTATGCTACATGCACTTGAAGATGTGAGAAGTTTTACATTTGCAAATAAATTATTTTATAACCAAAATTTCAGTGTGTTTGAGGGATTTTAATGGAGAATCTTTATTGTAGTGAATAACAACAAGCAAATATACATTCTTCATTAAACTGTACCACTCAGAGTCATAGTAATGAGTCATCTGAGTACATGCGAACCAATGAGAACCCGAACTTCGGCCAACCTGTTCAAGTGCGGCATGGATCTGATCAACAGTATGGCAATAAAATTAGCATTATTGAAAAACTTGAATTGGGAGGATTTTTAAATAGTGCATTCAGAAGTACAGTTAGATTATATCAGAAAAATATTTGTTTTTCTGATTCTGCTGCTATGCTGCAGAACTTGGATGTTTTTGATTCACTGGAAAAGGAATTCATTTAAATAGATTATATGGATCTGGCATCATTGGAAAGAATAAAATGTCTGGACCTAATAGTTTCAAATAGAATAAAACTGATTTTTTTCCTAGCTGCATTACAAGATTGTGCTGCTTTAGCTCCTCTAGGTGGTAGTCTTTAAACATTTTTTATATGCTGTACCAAGTAGAATTGCAGCAAGATTTTTTAGATAGTTAATAGTGTGTCTTGAATGTTGAGTGCATTCAGACCTTCTCCTATTAGTTATGCTCAACAAAATATTTTTTTTTCTTGTTCTTTAATATAATTCTTCTGACAGATTCAACTAGTATTTGAAAATGGAGGGTAAAAGACTAAAATAATACCTCCAAATATTAACACTGCCTTGGTTATGGACTAGTCTATAGTATAGTTGCTTGGTTTTCAGTTACTGTGTTTACTCAGTAAGAACAGTTATGAAGAAATAGGATTCAATTTACAGGATTTTAACAGGAAAGTTTTCCTTGATAGCCTGATTCCTCATACAGATTATTTCTTCTAACTAGTTTTTCAGTGTGACTAGTTCCAGCTGTATTTATTACAGGTTTGGGAATAATACTGCAATAAAACTATTACAGTTCAGAAGGTATGTTTTCAGGTGCTAAGCAGCACTCTGAATTTTTTTTTCTCAGATGAAATGTCTGTTTTGTTTCTGATTGTTCTCAACCTGGAGGTTACTTCTCCGATCTCTTCACCAACCCCCATGCACAAAATAAATTGTGGTAAATTCTTGTCCCGATGTTCTTGAGAAAGTGTAAAAAAGAGTTTTCATCAGGCAGAAATTTTTCAGATGACTTTAGTGATTCTGATAATTCAAATGACTGCTGTAAACTTGTCATAGACCTACCCCTTAGTTAAGAAAAGCGTATTTTGCATATTTGAAGATGTCTGATTTTAGAATGAAGTAGTAGAAAAACATCTACTATGCTTGCGTGAATCTTATTCACTACTATTACAGTGTTCAGGCACATACTTAAATAACTGAATAAATTCAGTGTCCCAAACTGTTGCAGTGTTGTGTGTTTTAATGTTGGGAAGTTCATTTTCGGTCCCCCCCCACAGCTAGAAATCTGCTGTGCTGCACATTTACAGTATAAGGGTCTTATTGTAACAATATATAATCCTGTATAATGCTAGATACATGTAATGAGTCTATTCTAGTTGTAGGAATAAGTACTTTCTGTCTCTTGTATATCTAAATTCTCAGCCATTCTCTTGCATTATTTTTTTTGTATTACAGTATTATATGGTGTCGTATCTTGTTGTACATTCAACAAAGATTTACATCTGGTACATTAACCTTGTAAGTTATGTTGTAGCAATGATAGTATATATCATTGCTTTCAAAATCATTGGGGAAATGTACATGATCAACCAATCAGAACTGTGTGATAAATCTATACCTACAAGAAGGTAAGGGTCAAAAAAAGGCTGTAATTCAAGGAAGGGTACCCAGCTAGTCTCCTTCCTCCTCAGTCTTTTTTTTCACCTCCTGAATGTATAGGTGATGCTTCAGCCTTCTGAGCTATGAAGGAGAGTTAAGAGATAACTATTTTATGAAAGAAAGTTGGAGGGGAGAGTTTGTCTGCCTATAGCTAAATACAGGTTGGAGGCACTGCCTGAGACTCCCCCTAGGAATAATCTTCTTCCCATGCTGCTGCCTCTTCCATTCACCAGTGGCATGGAACACCTCCTCTACGTTTGGATAAGGCCTCTGATGTTGCCATCCTGTGTGTGCGTGTATGTGAAAGCCCAGGCTTCTCCTCTGCCTGTCCTCAGTTATCACTGGTGCGACGGGAGAACTTTAGCTATAGGCTCCTTTGTTCCCTATAGCTTCTGGTGATCTAGGGCTCCTTTCCACCCCCATCTCATGTAGCAGCTTGTCCTAAGAGGGAGGCCTGGATCAGGTACGTACATACCTCTACCCTGGTTACTCTCCAGCCTGCTCTGTCAGCAGTGAGGGCAGTGGTACCAAACTTTTCTTGTCACGCTCCCCTCTTAGCAGTAATGGAATCTGTCCACATCCCTCCTCCATTACTGCACAGTTGGCACAGTTGAACTGGGTCTGGGGGAGTAGCTGGGGCTAGAAGTGGATCTGGCCTGGGTGTGGAGAGGGAATGAGGGCAGAGCTGGGCTGTTAGTGGAACAGGGAGTGGAGTGGAGCGGTGGCTGGGGACAGCTGGGTTGGAGGCAGAGCAGGGGGTGGAATGGAGCTGCAGCTGGGGGTGGAGAAGGGGCAGAGTGGAGCTGTGGCAGGGGGTGGAGCTGGGCTGGAGTGGAGCAGGAGGCGACATAGAGCTGTGGCTGGGGTCGGAGCTGGGTTGGACGCATCAACCTTGAAAGTTCCTCCATGCCCCCTAAGGGGGCATGCCACACAGTTTGGCAACCATTGAGCTAGAGGAACCTCTTAGTGACTTCTGCCACTGGAAATGTATAATGGCAGGCAACTGCCTAAGTTCTCTGCTACAGCAGGAAATCTTATACAGGTTGCCCTTCCCTGTGGTTCCTGTTGTGCCATTGGGCCCTTTGTTGTGAGAGCCGTGGGTTCAGCTAGGGGTACCCCACCCCTTTATTGAGCAGACTGGCTCTCTTCTGGCTCTGTACAAATCCATTCACTTCTTCATCCACAATAGGTTCTTTGCCTACTTTCTCCATTGTTTGCATCCACAGTAATGTGGTAGGAGGTTCCGACTGTAGTTGGTTTACATTGTATGGGACAGATCATCAGTGAGCTAAGGGAATCTCCTTCAGCATCCAACAACTTTATGAGCTCAGTGCTTCATCCCTCTTTCCTCAGTCCCAGTTTTAAGACTCCTATCTGTGCTCCCTCATCATTTTTCCCTTTCCCACCTTCCTGATGCTCCAGTCCCTCTTGTTCCCTGATTCTTGTGGAGAGACCCTGTTGGCCTGCCTCTTTGAACCCTGGAAGAAGACTGCCTGCTGGAGCCATGTTAGTGGTAGAGTTGGGGTGGCAGTGTGAAGTACTATGCCTCTGTTCAAGCAGAAGCTCTTATTGCTAGGATATTAGCATCTTTGGGGGAAAACAGCAATCACTAAGAGAGGTGTTTTCAGGAGAAAAGCCTGCATGGTTCCCCTCAGCGTTCCCCTTTTGCAAGGTTGTCACTGTTGGTAAGTGTCTTACTTCTCCCCAAGTGGCTGATAAGTGATTTCTCTGACTTTAAGGCCAAAGTGTAGTGGATGTCACCTACTTTGGTCACCTACTGCTCTGCCTACTTTCTCACCACACCAGTGATGCTATTCATCCACAGAGAATCTGGGCCAGATTTGCAGTTGCTCTCCTTGCTGTCCTAGTTGCCACCATTTAGCATTGATCGCTCGAGTGCTGCAGTCTGGTCTTGGTCAGCTCTGTGACCCAGTTGCTGTCAGGGCCACAAAAGCGATCAAGTGGTCATTAGAAGACTCCAGACAAGTGACATAGTTCTTGTGTAATGTCATTTTTGGTAGTGCTCTCAGCTCTGGTGGTGTCTCCAGGCTTGGCTGCAGGCATGTTTAGCCCTGGGACTAGAAGGATGACCTGCCTGCAAAGGTGAAGCTTGCTACCAAACTCTCTTTAAAGGAGCTGAAGTCTTTGGAGAAGGTCTTGGTAATATAACCTGAGCATTCTGAGGGCAAAGAAAACTCAGTGTCTCAGTTTCCAAAACACTCTGCATCAAGCAAGCCTTCCAGCCTCATTCTCTCAGGGTTACGTTAAGTCCTTTTGATGCAGGGAACAATCTAGACAAGTAAAATCAGCAGTTCACCACCTTTAGAGCTCATGGTAGGAGCTCACAAGCTGATGGGAAGGTGTTTAGCACAAAAAATACTGTCAGCCATTTACATCCCTTTTTTTGTGGAGAACTTTATCTTTTGGACACAGAAAATCAAATGCCATCATCAAAAAGGAATGCACAAATATTCCCCAGCATGGAATTTTTATCCAGGTGCACAACCCTGGGTTCAGAAAATAGCTTTTTGCCAGGATGTCAGCAGAAAATTGACCTGGCATTTTCTTCAATTCATTTGGCAGACCTTTTTTCTTTAAAAGTGTGGGTTTGCTCCCTAAAGATTTGGCCTGAAAACCATCTCACTTTCATGCTGATTTCGTTTTTCCCCCGTCAAGTTCCATATATGGAGGGAAACTCCGCGCTTCAAGTATTTATGTTGTATTTAGATTGAACTTGAAGTTTCAGGATTGGAAAAGCCCTATTTATTAGGGTCTTGAAAATTCAAAGGGGTAGGTGCTTCAGATACTGCAGTTTCTGTGTGGGATTATCTCTTAGATTATGACCAAAAGAGCTCAGGAGAGATTTGACTAGAGACTTGTCTTCCTGACATTTGTTTAGAATGTCAGATCTGTTACGTGGTTGACACTTCTCATGACCTGCTTGTTTGCTGCTGTAGGGAGCAATCTAAGGTGAGCTCCTTTTGTCTTAATACTATTGGTCACATCCACACCCAGTTCTTGGTCACAGGGAAGAAGAGATTTGAAAAGGGGAAAATTGCTTTTGTGTAGTTTCTTCTCTCTCTTCCAACCCCCCACCTTCTGAATCCTGTTGTCCTCCCGCCTGTCTTTTGTATGCTGTTAGATATGTCTGGAAGTGCTCGATTGGAAAGGCAGGAGCCTGGTTATGTAGATGCCACCACGATTCACAGACTTTTTGCCATCTTACCTCTGGCAGATGAGAGACCTAGCATAGCCAGTTCTGAGAGGAAAGGAGGAGACTACACACTTACCAGTTAATAGTCTAATTTGTGACTTGAATAGGATGGTTAGATCCTATGGGTCTAGATTTTTCAGAAGTGAAAAGTGCCGTTGTGAGTCAGCGCACACGCTTAATTCTTTCATTTGTGATCACTCATTAAATGTCTTTTAACTGCCTATTTATAGGACATCCATCAAGTTCCTTTCTGTTTGCATACCTGCTATTTTTTTTTTTTTTTTTTTTGCTTACCCTGTACAGGAACTGTCTGGTTCTCTGGAGGCAATATATGGTCAAGTTAGTGAAGCAAATGACTCTGAGGAGGCATTTCAGCAGTTTTTTGAGTGGAAGCAAACTAAACTGGAGGAATTCAATCGTGTCAGAAGTGTTACAAATGCTTCCCTACAGATTCTTGCAACATGGTTCAGTGGCATGAAAAAGGTAGAACAGACTTTACTTCTATCCTGTAACGTATGTGAAAAAGACACAGTCCTGCATGCAGACAGTAATCCTGTGCAATAGATGTTAGTGCCTGATAGGCAGGTATTATGGGAGAGCTAATACAAGTTTCCATAGTTGTACTTGTGAAGAGTGCAACTTGGTGCCAGTGTTCAGTGTAAAGAGGACAGCGTTTAGTGAGGACCAGATTACTATCTTACCTCAGTACCTAATACATATTGGAGTCAGCTGGTACAAAATATAAATGCATGCTCTTGGGTTAGAGGACATGTTTCATGGTTCAGTTAAGTATTTTCCTGGGCTGACCTAATATAAGCATATCATGGGGGGAGAAAGAACTGCTCAGTGCATTAAAATAATCTGTTCAGACTTTTTTCCAATGATTAAACAAAAACATCCTCATTGCTCCTTCATCCTACTTTTGAACTAAAGACTTGAAGGTAAATTAAAGGAATCTAATCAAACACTGATGCTGAAATAGTCTGAGTAGAGAGAAAGAAAAACAAGGATTACCAAATGAATGAACAGGCTGTTTCTGATTTTAAAATGCTCTATGTACAGATTACTTTTTCCTTGTCTTGAAATGTTATGTGGAGGAATTAATGCAAATTGGAAGATTGTCTAGTGTTGTATTTTTATGTAGTATTGTCCCTAAACTGATGTGCTGTTGTAATGCTGTCATATAGCTTACAACAGTGCTTAGTTTATATCTGGCAGTTTCCCCACAGCACGTTGGGTAGGGTTGAGTTACCTCTCCTTCCTTCTCCACTGCCCCAGGAAATTGGAGAATCCTCTTTAGAACTTTGCCAGATCAGAATACTGACTCTTGCACCGCTGATACAAGATGATGTGCTTTAAGTGCATACCAGAATAGAGGGCTATTTTGTTTTACTGGCAGTCACTTTTATTTTCCTTGTTAAATTGTGGAAGTGGGTGCCATAGACGTTTAGCAGATGCTCCTGGATGGTGCTTTTGCAGCATTTTCTTTTAAACTCTGTGGGAAGGTAGTCAATAATATTGTGGAGCAACCTTTTGGATATGTCTGTACAGCCACTAAACACCCATGGCTGGCCCGGCCTGCAGGACTCAGGCTGCTGGGCTGTAAAATTGCTGTGTAGACATTCAGGCTCTAATTGGAGCCTGAGTTCTGGACCCCATGCCCGGGGAGGGTCCCAGAGCCTGGGCTCCAGCTCAAGTTGGAACATGTACATCACAATTATACGGCCTCACCACCTGAGCCCTGCAAGCCCAAGTCAGCTGACTTGGGTCAGCTGTGGGTGTTTAATTGCTGCACAGCCTGTGGCAAATGCTGGCACTACTATGATGGGTCTGGTGCTTTCTCTTTTTGTGCAGGTGTTCAGGGTGCCGTTTCTTGACCCTAATCTGGGGTATTAACTGTCCCAGTAGTACCCCAGGGAAGGGGAGGTGGAGAGGGAGGGACCTGGGCCCTCCCAGCCCAGAGGCCCTAGGGATAGCAGTAGACATACTCTGTTAGTCTGGAAGTGTCTGCCTGAAGACAACTGCTTCTTAGGAGCAGTTGGACAATGTTTTGGGGCCAGGGAGAGGTAAGACTAAGACAATAAAATGACCTGAACTTCCAGGGATGATTTAAAAGTGAAAAACACAGTCTGCTTGGATGAGAGAGGATATTATTATCCAGGTTAGCCATTTATTAACAGTAAATAGTTTCAGCCACTTAGGCCTACTCCACACTACAATATTTTACTATGCCTAAGTACTGCTGTGAACAGTTGGGTTATCTGAAATGATGAATACTTTTTGGTAGTCAGTATAGACTGGAGTGGGCTGCGTTCAGCATGATGTCAGTTAACATAGTTATTCACAACCGTGTTGAGTTGCAGTTCAAGTGTACCAGATCTTAGAAACACAGTTACGTTAAAGCAGTTTTAGTTACATGACTGATATTATGGATAATCCAAAATAGCAATATTACCAAGGGGTACTTTTGTGTGCTGGTATGACTGCACAAGCTGATGCATTCATTCAAATCTAAACTTTGAAAATAGTCCAGACAGTTGGGAAGTTCCAGATTTATGCAGATATGGTTTTGGTAGGTTGGGATGGGGGAAGGGGAGCTTTTAGCCCTAGACCTTTCATCAGCTTCAGTTGTGATTGCAATTGGCTGGACATTACAGTTCCTGTTTTTGTTGAAAAAGGGGTGACCAGACTGGACAGAGAAACTATTTAAACACACTATTTTAGGGTTTTTAAGTTCCATTAAATGTGTACTACTTTCACTGCAATCCATCTTAACATGAATCCATGTTTGTTTCCACGTGGCTGTCATTTCAGAGGTTGGTGGTCATTTTCAATGTACTACTCCAGACTTTTTGAGCATACGTTGTTACATAACTACTATAATCTTCACTTTTATTTTGTGAAGTTCTTAAAATTAAGCAATAACACATTTTCAAGATCTGCAGTTATACTGATATACACACTATTAGATGGTTGATTGAATGAATCTGAATAGGGCAAGTATGTAGTATAGCTCGTATCTTTGGTGCATATGCTGTGATTAATTACAGAGATCAGATTTCCATATTAGTGTGGTTGCTGCTGTTAATTTAATACTCTACATGCCACAATGCAAGAGAGAGCTATTTATCTAAAACATTTGACATTGCAATTAACATTTGGTGTAGCCGCAGGCTATCTTGCTCCATTGATTTATTCTCTGCTCTGTGGTATCCTAAACTTCATGCACAGAGGAAAGTTAAATTGTTTTCTTTGTAGGAAAAGCCTGTGCTTCATGTTGGGCACATCTGTGAGTTCATATGGCACAACAAACCAACCACTTGTATGCTCTTTTACTGTGATCTCTGAAACGGCCTTCAGTGTAGGAAGGACCAGAATTCCTCCTATTCAGAATAACACCATGAGAGCGCCCTTTACCTTAGGGCTCACTGGAACATTTTAATTTTTGAAGTGTGCAGCTCTTTTCATTTCCCCCATCCCCCAGCTGTTAAAATGCAACATTGGACTCCAAATACATTTGTGCACAATCTACTTCTATTTATCTTTAAAATGATTCAGCGCTTAGTTCACCTCACTTAAAAACTATTTGCTTACAAATCAGACATTAAAATATAAAAGTGTCACAGCACACTATTACTGGAATTGCTTACTTTCTCATTTTGTCTGTTTAAAATTTTAGTTTGTACTGTCTTCGCTAGTGCTTTCATGTTTCTTGTTAAAACTAGGCAAATAGCTAAATGATTGATGTACCCCCACGGGCATGTTTATTCCTGATTGAGAACCACTGGACTAATTTGTTAGTGAAAACATTTTAATCCTATGAGAATAGTATAATAGTACAATGAAAAAGCTGAGCTAAACACAGTTTCACCACACTGAGCTCAGTAACCAAGGAAGCTCAGATTACAGCCTTTGTTTCTATAATGAAAGGTCTGGGTAATAGGATACTTCAGCTATCCATGTGTCCATTTCACTTACAATTAAGCACTATGCAAGAGCAAGGTGTGCATTCTTGGGCTAGTGGTACAAATCTTGTGTTGAAGCATGAGGTAGAAGCAGCATTTGCACCAAAGGTTTTGAAGTGCTTTTTGCTGTTGGAGTATTTTTTTTTTAAATCTTACAGCAACTTAGAGCAATCAACAGCTTCAGAAATAATTTTTTCCTCTCTCTCCCCTGCAAATATATCTCCACTATCCTTTTTTCACATGTAGCTAAAATTGCTTAATTTAGCTTTGATGTTGCTTTATCTCTCTTTCTTTTTTTAAAAAATTTTTACAGAGGGAGAAGCTGTTTTAGCATCACTGGATGTTGTCAAAAGGTTTCTCAATAATGAAACCTAAAAGTGCCTGTGTAGAAACACGAAGATGGAGAAGGGAATGGGTTTAACTGAAGACATCGCCTTTATTTTTCTCTGGAAAGATGATTTAAAAACACAAAATGAGAGGCTCTATCAGAGAAACTAAAGGGTTGTTTAACTCAGTGGTTTGCCAGACTACTGTACCCATTTTGGGAGACTGATTTGCCTTTTGTACCCCTAAGTTTCACCTCACTTAAAAACTACTTGCTCATGAAATCAGATATAAAAGTACAAGTGTCACAGCACACTAGTACTGAATTATTGCTTACTTTCTCATTTTTACATATAATTATAAAATAAATTGTGACCCTCAGGCTGAGAAAATCTTATATCGTATATACGACAGTATAAATAACTAATCTGTATAAAATTTAGTTTGTACTGACTTGCCTTGTGCTTTTCATGTAGCCTATTGTAAAATTAGGCAAATATCTAGATCAGTGTTTCCCAAACTGTGTTCCGCAGAACACTGGTGTCCCGCACAATAGGTGTTCTGTGAAAGAATCATAATTAGAAAAAGTGGTCTTGACATTTTTTTAATTTTAAATTTGGCATATTTGAAGTGTAGTTTGCAACTCTTTTTGAATGACTATAATTTAACATAAAACTCTTTTTGTAGTTATTGATAGACCTCGTGTTGAATATCATGGC